>NW_023270504.1:27337965-27385911 GCF_011800145.1 Mirounga leonina
CCTTCCTTCCTTCCTTCCTTCCTTCCTTCCTTCCTTCCTTCCTTCCTCCCTCCCTCCCTCTCTTCCTTCCTTCCTTTCTTTCTTTCTTTCTCTCTCTCTCTTTCTTTCTTTCTCTCTTCTGTTCTTTCATCTTTGGTTAGTTTTGGTATCTTGATAATCATAGCTTCATAAAATGAACTAGAATGTGTTTCCTCCTCTTCTATTTTCTGAAAGAGATTGTATAGAATTGGTATTAATTCTTCTTTAAATGTTTGGTAACTTTCTCCACTGAACCATCTGGGTCTGGAGATTTGGGGAGGGGGGAAAATTATGAATTCTTAATTGTCATAGGGTTTTTCAGATTATCTCCTTCATATTGGGTGATTTATAATTTTTTATAATTATTTGTAAGTTTGTGGTTTTTGAGAAATTGATCCATTTCATCTAAGTTGTTAAGTTTATGATAGTAGAATTGTTCCTAGAATTCCTTTAATATTATTTTGATGTCTTCAGATTCTGTAGTGATATCCCCACTTTCATTCCTGATATTGATCATTTGTGTCTTTTCTCTCTCTATTTTTTCTTCTTTGTCAGTCTTGCTGGAGGTTTGTCAATTTTATTAATCTTTCTAAAGAATCAGCTCTTTATATTACAAATTTTCTTTATTGCTTTTCCATTTTTAAATTTCATTGATTTCTCTTCTTACCTTTATCATTTTATTCCTTCTGCTTGCCCTTGGGTTTATTTGCTCTTCATTTTCTAGGGTCTTGAGGTGGGGGATTTTGTTATTGATATGAGACTTTCCTCTTTTCTAAAATAAGGATTTAGTGCTACATATTTTCCTCTCAGCCCTGCTTAGCTGTGTCCCATAACTTTTGATATGCTGTATTTCATTTCCTTTCAGTTCAATGTATTTTTGGATTTCCCTTGAGACTTCCTCTCTTCCCATGGATTATGTAGAAGTGTTTTGATATTTTCCTGTTATTGATTTCTAGTGTGATTCCACTTGGTTGGAGAACACAGTCTACATTATTTCAATTCTTTTCAATTTGTTGAGGTTTGTTTTATGACCAGGATATGGTATGTATTGCTACCTTTTATTAAAAGTTTCTTTTCTTATTGAATTGTGTAATATTTTATGTTGTAATATTTTATGTTGTCTTGATCAATTGTACTACTAATAATTGTTATTATAACCTAATAGTGAATAATAATTTTGACAAAGAACATAACAGTTACAGGGACACCTGGGTGGCTCAGTTGTTTAGGCATCCAACTCTTGATTTCAGCTCAGGTCATGAGATCGAGCCCCAAGTCGGCTCCGTGTTCAGCGTGACATCTACTGGAGAATCTCTCTCCCTCTGCCCCTCTCCCCCACCACACGTGCGTGTTCTCTCTCAAATAAATAAATAAATCTTTAAAAGAAAAAGACTTAAGCAAATTATGGTCAAATGGCTTGGTCACAGAAATTCGGCTTAAACTGGCTTACCAACAAATGAAGTCTGGCTTCTCAGTGCAGACCTCTTCCACCTCCGGCCAGCTGGACGTCTCCAGGAAGGGCCACTGCTACTTGAGGAAGAAGCACAGTGCAGAGCAGGGAGATGGGAGGGGCTTGGTGAGAACAGGCAACTAGCTTCTTGTCCCAACTGTAGCTTTGTGTCACCTTCAATAAGTGGCTCCTCTTTTTTGAACCCTAATGTCTTTATCTGCAAAAGCAGGGGGTTGGACTGGAGATTTGTAGGACCCTCCAGTCTGAGGACTCCATGATTCTAAGTCTCTTCTGGCTGGTCCCAAATACAATCCCCAAGTCCCAAGCAGTCCTTAATATTTGCTAGAGTTCCTTGCCTAGAGTCTTTAATTTGGCACTTCCTTTGTCCAAGTTCTGCCAACTTATTGTCTCCCCTGCTTACTTTCTCCAAGAGTATCAGAAGTTCTCCATGTTCTGTGCTCCAGCTACTTCCTCCAGCTGCCTCCCTCAGCACACAGCGTCCGTGCCTGGCTCTTTCTTGACTCGGTCCATACTTCCTGTTTCTGTGATGCCATGCTTCCCATACTTCTCTGTGACGCCACTCCAATGCCAGTCAGCCAGGCACTTTCTAATTCCTGGGCTGTTAACTCATGAATGTGGTCCGCACCCACAAGATAGCATTCAAGGGAAAAGCTGCTGACCCCTATACATGGGCAGCTCTTCTACAACACCTTGGGAGTGACTCTTCTTCCCTACACAAAGGAGGCTTTTGGACCCCAAAGGCTGCAGCTCTATTGAAGCTGAAAAATGGTGGTTTTCTCATATAACACAGATTAGTCTTTAAACCTGCCATTCAAGAGAATATAGCAGATCGTCCAGGGGCACCTGGGTGGCTCAGTTGTTAAGCATCTGTCTTTGGCTTAGGTCCCGATCCCAGGGTCCCTCATGGGGCTCCTTGCTCAGTGGGGAACCTGCTTCTCCCTCTGCCTGCCTCACTCCCTGCTTGTGTTTTCTCTGTCTGACAAATAAATAAATAAAATCTTTAAAAAAAGTTTTAAAAAAGAGAACATAGCAAATAGTCCAGATAATCTAAGACAATATGGAATTTAAATATTCTCTTTCATGTCTATAAGCCATCAAAATATCTGGGAGCCATCCAAACACATTGATGTTTCTCTACACTATAATTGGACATCCAGAGGGGTGCCTGGCTGGCTCAGTCTGTGGAGCATGCGACTCTTGATCTCAGGGTTGTGAGTTTGAGCCCCACGTTGGGTGTGTAGATTACTTGAAATATAAAATAAAATAAAATAAAATAAAATAAAATAGGACAATCAGGTACTATGTGCCTGAAAGGATGCAATAGGAAGTACACTGCACCATCTGTGTGGTGTTCTTGCTGATTAAATGAACCTCATCAAGCTTTTGGAGCTAGATCTTTACAGGAAACACGGGAGATAGAGGAACAAGTCAAATACGCCCCACGGAAGCAATCCAGCAAATCCAGATTGTGAAGCATTCGTCCAGACAATGGACATAGTTTCTTTAATAATCAGTGACATGGAAAAGAAAAAGAAAGGATGAAAGAAGCTTAGGAGACATGAAACCAAATGCAGTACGTGCATCTTATTTGTAACCTGAGTTAAGCCGAATGTAAAGAGGCATTTTTGAGACAGGAGGAAAAATTAGAGCTGAACTGGGTATTGGGTGATATGAAGAAATGTTTATCTGTGTGAGGTGTTTAGTTTTGTGATTCTGTAAGAAATCGCTCCTTCCACTCTCCTTCCCCCTCTTTAGAGCTACATATGGAAGTATTTAGGGAGAAAATGACACAACGTCAGGAATTTTCTTTAAAGTACTATAGAAAAAAAAAAAGAAAAAGAAGAAATGGATAGATGAAGTAAGTAGGCATTTGAAGGCAAAATGTTGGTAATTTTTGGACCTGGGGGATGGGAGCTCATTTCCTATTCTGTGGTTTTTCTGTATGATTAAAAACTTACAGTGTAAAAAAGCTGGAAAAAAAAAAAAAGGTCTGGGAAATGCCAGTCTTTTGGCCTCAAAATGATACGTGACTGTTGGCAGAGTCCATACTCACATCTCTGAGTTTAGGTAGAGAATGGGAGTGCTGGAGTCAGGGCAAGATGGCAATCCAAGCTCTGTCACTTACTGGGTGGGTGACCTTAGACGACTCGCTAAATGTCTCTGAACCTCATTTCCTTACGTGGTTCCTGTGGGAGCAATTGAAACACATACATAAGGTGCTCAGCAAAATAGACATTCAAAGTCAATAGTTTAAATAGAAGCTACTGTCATTGTTAACCTTAAGCCCAAAGCATCAGAGAGATCTTTGTCAGGCCATGCATCTTAGCTTGGGTTCAGAAAATAGAAATTCAGAGAAGTAAGAATCAGGAAAAAACGTGCAAAAAGTGGCCCACACACTCAGGAGGCACAAGGGTCCACACTCCCCAAGCAGAAAGCTATGACTGCTGACAGCGGCCTCATTAACCTCCAGAGCCCAGGCCAGGTAGGGGAGGGGGCAGCATTCTGAGGATAAGGCCAGGCCTCAAGCAGAGAAGCCAGCCAGTTAAGAGCCCTGGGGGAGGGACGGGGCCCGGGGGGGAGGGACAGGGGCCCGGGTCGAGGACTCAAGTGTGCCTCCCAGTTTGTACTGCACCCACTAGGAGCATGAGTCGCTGGGAAGAATCTAAATATGTAGTGTGTTGTTGTTGAAATGTTTCCTTCTGACAGCCCGCTGTGCATTTTCTCTCATGGAGCTCATATTCCCCAAACTGGAAAGTGAAATCGTTTGCAGACTCCCAAGGGAAGCTAGAGCCCCAGATTCATTTTTCCCTAGAGAAAGCATGTTTGCTGGAAATTAGAGAAGGTAATTGGAGAGGCTTCGGGAAGAAAGGGACCTGCAGGGGTCATTTAGTCCATCCTCCAGCCTCCAGGCAGGAGTGAGACTAACCCGTTCCAGATGGCAGTTGTCCCTGTCTGCTGGAGACCGCCAGCAGAGACCCTCGCAGCCTGACTCAGCAGCTCATTCCAGAGGAGGCCCAGCGAGCGCACAGACCTTGCGTCTACGCTGGGCCACGTCATTGACTCGCTGTGGGTCTTGAACCAGTCATTAGTCTCGGACCCCAGTTTTCCAATCTGCAAGATGAGGGCGTTTGTTACCGCCTGGCTGTTCTGGGATGAAATCCTAATACACAATGGAAACAAGCTCTGTGCCCAGGAAGGGGCCCCTATGTAAAACAGTCAGCTCTTTGAAGAGGTTTAAATAATCTTGTAGAGCTTGTCGGAATAAATAGCTTATCCGCACTGTTCCTTCTTTCCTTATAGAATACAAGGAGAGGTGGCCAGTTTTTTTCCCCCAGAGAAAAAACTTTCCCCTGGTTCCACAAAAGTCCTATATTGGTATCGTTGGCCCCGGACAAATGGAGGCGGCTGGCAGTGAGGAAATACCCTGAGGCATTGTTGTTAGGGCAATAACAGCGTGGAAGCAGAACTCAGGACCCGAGCCCGAGCCAGGGCCTTCGCTGGCACTGAGTCTGCGGAGCGGAGGAAGACAAGCGAGGGGAGAGCTGAAGTCTAGGGACGGACGCCCCGGAGCCTCAAAAACACAGCAGCGCAGGGGCCAAAGAGGAGTAGAGCCAGCGCTGGGGTTCCCTTGTGGCGCTTCTTCTTCTTCTTCTTCTTTTTTTTTTTTTTTAAGATTTTATTTATTTATTTGACAGAGAGAGACACAGCGAGAGAGGGGACACAAGCAGGGGGAGGGGGAGAGGGAGAAGCAGGCTTCCTGCTGAGCAGGGAGCCCAATGCGGGGCTCGATCCCAGGACCCTGGGATCATGACCTGAGCCGAAGGCAGACGCTTAAGGACTGAGCCACCCAGGCGCCCCTTTTTATTTTTTTTTTAAAGATTTTATTTATTCATTTGAGATACAGAGAGAGAGAGGGAGAGAGAGCATGAGCAGGGAGAGAGGCAGAGGGAGAGGGAGAAGCAAGCTTCCCGCGGAGCAGGGAGCCCAATGCGGGGCTCGATCCCAGGACCCTGGGATCATGACCTGAGCCGAAGGCAGACGCTTAAGGACTGAGCCACCCAGGCGCCCCTTTTTATTTTTTTTTTAAAGATTTTATTTATTCATTTGAGATACAGAGAGAGAGAGGGAGAGAGAGCATGAGCAGGGAGAGAGGCAGAGGGAGAGGGAGAAGCAGGCTCTCCGCCGAGGCAGGAGCCCGATGCGGGGCTCGATCCCAGGACCCTGGGATCATGACCTGAGCGGAAGGCAGACGCATAACGACTGAGCCACCCAGGCGCCCCGGCGCTTCTTATTTTTAGGACTACTTTTTTAGTGGAAGTAGAGTTGACACACTATGCAGCGTCAGTTTCAGGTGTAGGACATAGTGATCCCGCAGGTCTCTACGGCGTGCTAGGCTCGCGAGTGTAGCCCCCGTCTGTCCCCAGGCCCGCCATCACACCACCACTGACGAGGAGCCAGAGCCGGTTTCATTTACTGAGTGCCCTGCGCCGCACCAGGCACTGTGGTGAAAAAGGTGGTCCAGGCTCTCAGGAAGCTTCGGGGTTCGTGGGGAAGACAGCCAGCCATCCGTCGGCCTGTACGCGCTGCCAAGGAGAAGCGGGGAGCTGTGGGAGCTGTGGAAAGGCAACAGGGCCGCCGCCCCGCCAAGCCCTCAGCGGCGGAGGAGGCCCGTTATCCGAGCAAAGTCAGTGCGACCTTTACGGTCGGTGATCGCACTTGGCCCGGGGCCCTAATCATACTTGGGCTCCTGTCAGTCTCTTCTACAGTTCCTCAACTCTGGTGTCTTTGAAATTCTTTTTTTGTTTTTTTACCGAGTTCCCAGAGCACAAACTTAACCATTTTAAAGTGAAAATTCAGTGGCATTTGGTACATTCCTCACTGTTGTGCAACCACCACCTCTCTCTACTTCCAAAACATTTCATCCCCCCCAAAGGAAACCCCATACCACTAAGCAGTTCCTCCCTGTTCCTCCCTGGCCCCAGACCCTGGCAACCACCAATCTGCTTTCTGTTTCTATGGACTTGCCTCTTCTAGATATTCCACACACACGGAGTCATACAAAATGTGACCTTTTGGTGTCTGGCTTCTTTCACGTAACATCGTGTTTTTGAGGTTCATGCACGTTGTAGCATGTATCAATACTTCATTCCTTTTTATGGCTGAATAATAACTCTGGTATTTTCATAAAGGTTAACAAATGGAGATTCTGGAGAGCACTGGAGTCAACGAGGAGGAACCTGGCTCTACCAAATATCAGCTAATTACTGTGCACCTCAGTTTGCTCATTTACAAATTAAATGGTAACGCCTGACACCTCGCAGAAAGGCTCGGAGATAAAAGGTGACATACTTAGGAATAATAATACATTTTCCAAATATAACTATTAATTTATTTTTTTAATAAATGGATTTTTAAAAAAGATTGTATTTATTTATTTGACAGAGAGAGAGGGATAGCGAGAGCAGGAACACAAGCAGGGGAAGTGGGAGAGGGAGAAGCAGGCTTCCCACCGAGCAGGGAGCCCGACGCGGGGCTCGATCCCAGGGCCCTGGGATCCTGACCTGAGCCAAAGGCAGACATTAACGACTGAGCCACCCAGGCACCCCCCAAATACAGCTATTTAAAACTTCCTTTTTTTTAAGATTTATTTATTTATTTTAGAGAGAGAGAGAGAGAGAGAGAGAGCATCAGTGGGAGGGGCAGAGGGAGAGAATCTCAAGCAGACTCGCTGCCAAGTGCAGAGCCTCACTCGGGGCTCGATCCCAGGACTCTGAGATCATGACCCGAGTGGAAACCAAGAGTCGGACACTCAACCGACTGCACCACTCAGGCACCCCAACTATTTAAAACTTCTAACAATAACCATTAATTAACATCTCATGTGTACATCTTATCTCTCCAACTACCTGTTAAGTTCCTCGGGGAGAATGTCTGTGTCATGTCCATTTCTACCCTCACAGCACTTAGAATTATGCCAGCACTTATTAGCTGTTCAACAAACGTCTCTCAGGTAGATGGCTACTTGAATAAACGAGTGGATGTATGGGTGAAGTGCCACCTGACCTGTGAGGGAAACTGCTTCCTTCCAGGTCACTTGATCCCTATATTCTCTGAATGAATGAATGAATGAATGAATACATGGGTGGAAAGGAAGCATTCCCATCTGGCCTGGAATTACCAGACTCTGCCTTCCCTCTCTTTAGTTGTGCCCCACTGGTCCTAGCCCAGACTACTAGCCCAAAGGAGAAAGCTGGTGAAAATAGCCATGGCACCAAGGGAAGGCAGAGTTTCATTCTGAAAATGATGTCCTAGGCAAAGAAGAGTAGGGGTTCTGAGACCATCTCCTCCTGCACAGAGTTCCCCCAGCCGTTCTGGTTCTAAAGAGGATCAGTATGGATGAGGACTGTAGGTGCAAGCTAAGTAGCCTCACTTAGGACATAATCCAACCTAACCAGATCTCCCTGAAGGTGGCTAGGAATAAGGAGGCATGTGGAGGAACAGCTCTTATCATCTGAAAATTCACTATCTCCATCCTTCAGTTATGAGATAAACCAGGGGAGAGACACCTGGGTGGCTCAGTCAGTTAAGCATCTGCCTTCGGTTCAGGTCATGATCCCAGGGTCCTGGGATCGAGCCCCACATCGGGCTCCCTGCTCAGCAGGGGGTCTGCTTCTCCCCCCTCCCCTACCACTCCCTCCCCCGCTCATGCTCTCTCTCTCAAGTAAATAAATAAATAAATAAATAAATAAATAAATAAGTCTTTTTAAAAAATGAGATCCTTAAATATTCCTTTTTTTCCCTAAATATTTCCCTCTTAATACAAGTATATCTTCACAAAATAAAATTGCAAACCTTGCAACAGATACCGAGTCTGCTCAGGTGGCCTGAAGTGGTGTCAGCGGACTATGCAGATCACGGGTGGAGCCACCTGGAGAGGACCCGGCTGAGGCGGCCGGTGAACAGGTGCAGAGGGCTCCGGAAAGAGGGTGTCGGGCCTCCAAAGAGAAAGCCTTTAGTATCAAAGGGTTAAGGAAAGGACCCCTGAAGTAATTGTTGAAGGACTGTGTACATTACGCTTTGAAAGGCAAAAATTAATCGCAATATTAATTTTTATGGTGACATCTCACCATAAAATTGGGCAAGAAAAATCCTGCCCACACATCAATTTTTGATTATTTATTCTACGATTTCGCAAATAGTAGTGACTCTAACTCACACTTTATTTTCTTTGGTGCCTATGTTCATAAGCTGTCATATAATTTTTCATGTTTTTTGCTATGTCCTATAAAATACTAGAACGTAATTTTAGTGGCCCCTTTCCAGTTGCTTTGCAACTGGAACTTTGCAACGAGGAGCTCCCGTATTTTATTCAGCGATGGCTACTGTTAGAACTCTGCCTTCCTGGGAGTGACGCGAGGGGCCCCATGTTAGGGATAAAGAGACCTGAACTGTATTTTGATTCTGCTTTCAGTTTACCATGTGATGTTGGCAAAGCTGCCCCACATCTTTGTGTTCCAGTTTCCGCGTCTCCCAAAATTAAGATGACAATCCCTGCCTTCCTTATACTCCACAGGGATCTCGGTGGGACGATATTATGATCCCTAGAGAAGTAAATGGTGGTCTTCGGGGAGAGGATGATGCCACAGCCTCATCAACCCTACAAGAGCAGAAAACCCTGAACAACAGATGCCCTAAACACGGTTTCTATTTAGTTTTGGTGTCGTTATAATAAATGAACCTTACAGTTTCTTTCAGCACTGAAATTCTAGGACATATGTCTTCACAGCAGATTTATCTTCTTAATTACAGTTTACTCAGGGCAGCTTTATAATTCCATTTCCTCAGCACACTCCCACTGATGGAGCAGGGAGGGAGCCCAGGAGCCTGTTGCACTGGGGCTGTTATGAATGATTTACGTGCTGACTCTCAAGGGCCCACGGGACATTCGAGGAAGTATTGCCATTATTCTGTCATTCACTTTGCCCCATAACATGCCGTGAGGTCAGAGATGCTGGGCTTCACTCCCTATTGGAGAGATCGGGAAATTGAGGCAGTGGCAGACTCTGAAATCAGCGAAGCTGCTCACTCACCTCAGGCTTAAATCTGCGTCTCTGGGTCCCCAGCTTTCTCATCTAGTCCTACTGCCTCCTTTGCAAGATGGAAGGAAAAGAAACTGAAACCAGCCAGGGCCCTGACCACTGACCCACAGCATTTTGGCACTGCAAGGGGGAGCAGGGGAGGCACCAACATCCGGAGCAAGGGGGCACGGGGGGGGGGGGGGTGTGGGGGGGAGGCCCTCCAGGACCTTGGGCAGCTTCTCCAGAGCTTGGAGCTGAACTCCACCCCAACCCCGGGGTGCCAAGCCCTTTTCTCTTAATTATTGTAGCTTTATGAGCATTGGGAGGAAAATGTCATCCAGCTGGTCTGGATTTCTCAGCACATAAGGGATCCAAAGAAGTGTTTTGTAAGTTCTCTTGGATGGCCATTCTGGGTTTCTGTGAGGAATCAACTGAGGCCCTTGGCATTAAGTGAAGGAAGTGACATTTTACCGGCTGTCCCAGGGTGGAGGTAGAAGGGCTGCCTGGAGGAAGTAGAGAAAGGGGCAGAAAGAAGGTTGAACTCTCCTATAGAGCAAGGATGGGGCTCTTTGCTCTCCCCCCTGCTGGCTGGGCATTCCCCTCACGTCAAGAGTCACAGACCAACAAAGTCGTTCTACCCCTGCGCCACTGACCTAGCAGAAGGACCACTGAGATTTGGGAAGAGGGGGAGTCCCTGAAGGTGTGGCAAGCCGTTCGTGACGCTATTGAACAAGCAGGGACTGGAGGTATATCGTCTGCTCCAGCTTTGTTTCCCACAAAGCTTCCATTCCCTGGGTTCAAATTTTGCTTCTTTGTGATTTTGGGAAATTACTAAATTATCATGAAACTTCACTTTGCTCATCTGCCAAGTGAGGATAATAATACCTCTTTCTTAGAATGTTGGGGATATTCAGATGAAAAGATATATACAAAATACCCAGCACCTTGCCAGGCAAGTGGGAGTTTATTGAACTGCGATGATACGTATCAACAAGCAAATGCCTCAAGGCCGAGGATGGAAGCACACTGAGCTAGGCACCGCAGAGGGTGACCAGAGGTCTGAGGAGGCACGGGTGCCACAGGGAGCTTGCGGGACGGTTGTGAAGGTGTGGGGAGACCTGACTGACAGACTTAGGAGACCCTAAGTAAGAAAACAAAGCAGCTTGTGTGTGAGTGGTACAGCCAGTGAGCATTCCAGATTTCGAGAGGAGAGTTCACGAATTGGGCAGATCAAGGAGGGCTTCCTGGAAGAAGCAGAAATGGACTTTCTTGTCCTATTTGCCACAGACAATTCAAGTTGGTTCTTTAGTGACCCAGCAAAGCATGTATAGTGTTGAACTCTTCTAGAAACTGGTTATCTTCTGACACTTGCAGACAGCTTTAGGGTGGGTAGGGGCAGAATAGATAGAGCCTCTGCTCAATCTTTGCTGGAATCTTGGGGGCCCAGGCGGCCTGCTGGGGTGAGCTCATTCCACCAGGGCTAGGAGGAGGTTGAGCAAACCGAATCTGCTGCCATTTGCACTGGTGGCAATTGGGCCAGAAGTTAAGGATTTTTATCAAGTTCTCAGGCATCTGGGTCGCTATTACCAAGAATTCTACAAAGCAAGCTTATCTTAAGATATGTCCTTCCCTGACAATATTTGTGAGCAAGGTTTGGGGCCTTTGTACAATGGGAGGGGCAGTGGGGCCTGGGGCTACTGAATCAAGAAGGTAACAGAGACGGTGGTCCCAGAAACACTTTGCAGAAAGCAAATCCCCAAGGAAGGGAATTAGTTTTACAGTGTAGTGTCTTAATGCATGAATGTGTGTGTGAGAGAGAAGCGGCGGGGGGGGGGGGGGGGGGGTTGGGCCACAGAGGGGAAAAGCAAGCAGTAACACCAAGCGCAACATTGGAAAGTTTGTTTTCCACACGGTCCCTTTATCTGGTGGCAAATATATCTCCTGGGAAAAGAAAACATTTCTCAGGGCAATCCCTCGGGAACATTTTTTTCCTCCTTCACATGATTTATGTTGAGGCTGCTGGGGGCACCCAGGGGTCCACCGGGGAGTGTGAGGGGGCTCAGAGCTTGGTGGGCAGGTGGAGGAAGTGGGGAGGGTAGAGAAACAACCCGCACCCCCGTCCTCCCATTCTGTGGTGGAGCCTGAGCTGGCCAGGGGCTTGCGTCTATAGGGATGGAGCACCCAGGAGCTCCACGGGCAGTGTGTGAGCATGTGCGAAGGGCCTCCTCATGAGGGACACCCACTCTTCTGGGGGAGTCATCCCAATATGAAGAAACTTGTGATGCGTTTGCCGAGCTGTGTTCCAGCCCTCATCCCCCTGATTAATCCCTGTTACCACTCAATTTCCACAGCTGTAAAATGATGATGGTAGGAATCACTCCGTCTCCCTCGCATGGTTACTATGGGGATCAAATGAGACTGTGGAGACAAACGTGTGTTTATGACATTAGAAAACATATATAGACATCAGTGGTTATTAGATAGATGGTGTAAAGGAAGGAGCTCGAGGCTGGAGGCAGGAGGTCTAGAATCCCAGCCCTACCGCATGTGACCATGGGCCAGTCATTGCAAATCTGAGCCTGATCTTCTTCACCCAGAAAGGGGACAAAACCATTCACCCCTTCCCTCCCCCGCACCGGGTATGAAGAGGAGCAAGTGGGTCGTGACCACAAAGGTGCTTTGTATGGCAAACTGCTATATAAAGCATATGGATTAATTCTGTTAGAAATTATATTTAGGGCTAAACCAGCTCAGAGGACAAGTGGGAACTTGTGAAGAATCACCAATATTTTCTGCCCTTTAATGGAATCCCTGGACTTTCCCGGTGGCCTGGCAGCTGGAGAAGGCTCTTGATTTCTTTTGTTTTTTTGTTTGTTTTTTAATTTTATTTATTTATTTTTAAGAGCCCCAATGTGGGGCTCAAACTCACGACCCCAAGATCAAGAGTCACATGCTCTTCTGACTGAGCCAGCCAGGTGCTCCAGAAGGCTCTTGCTGTGAATGAAATAATTTGACCATGGATATGACCATTTACTTTCAAATGTGTGACTGTTCAAAATCCTTGATTATAGAAAAGAAGGCACAAGTTAATTTGTAGCATTTTTGTTGCAGAGGCTGTGATTGTCTGCCAAATAGCCCTTTCTCCCTTCTTCCTTAAGAACAACCTGTTAGGGTGGGGGTAGCAATGTGCTCAGGCAAAACAAAGGCCATTTTCCTCCCCCAGCCGCCAGTAGCGGAACCATGTGGCTGACTGTGGGCCAGTGAAATGTAAGTAGAAGTTCTTGGTGAGGCTTTGGGAGGTTCTTCCAAAGCAAGGACTAACTGAGCTGGCACAGGCCTTTTGCTTCTTCTCTTCACTTTCTTAGTGTCTGGAATGTAGGCATGGTAGCTGGTGTTCCAGTAGCCATTTTGTGATCAGGGCGCTGTCTTGAGGGTCGCGGCCATATATGAAGGATCATGAGCCGAATGATGGACCCCTTTTATGTGAGGAAAAACAAACCTATTTATTTAACCTGTTTTCCTCCCCGCCCCAAGGTTTCTGTTGGATACAATACAACTGGATACAATTTTATCCTATACTATCATCTTTATATGGTAGGCCCCCATGATTATTCCCTTGGGAGCTAAATATACTTTACCAATAATGCCTCTCTTATTCCTGTAAGAGTCCCTAGAACGTAAGATTTACTGATAGGTAAGCTGAGGTCTAAAGAACAGTATTAGATGAAGAAAATCAAGAGAAACCATATGTTTTAACTTCTGGGTCAACTATAGCTGACTATTAGATTACTATTTTGCCACTTTTACAATGAAGAACACAACCAGAGAGACTTGATGATCCAAAGATCCTCAAAAGTCCTGTCCTTTCATTAGTGGCAGAGAGAGGAAGAGTGGGGAGAGAGGCAGCAGAAAGGCAAGAACAAAGCCAAGGAGCCCCAGAGGAGCACAGGTGCCAAGCCCACCCCCTTTGCACACACTCTGATTAAAGCCACACCGCACATTATACCGACAGTGCACACATCCCTTTATCCGTCAAAGCTCTGTGAGACTGAGACCGTATTTAGCACAATGCCAGCACACCTGAATAAAAATGGAAACACCTAGATCTCTGTTATGTCCAGAGCAGATCAAGTATTTCTTTGAAAACACCTGGAAGACTGGTGCATTTTTCTTTCTTGAAATAGAGGTCTTTACACATTTGGAGTTTAGCATTGTATCCTTAGAGCCTCAGTCCACATGGGGTACAAGATAATGCAATCATTTGTGTAATATGACTCACTGTGATATGAATCTCTGACCAAACCTACTAAATGAATTGACAGAACTGAGTACTGTGGTGATATCATGGAAATAAGTCCTGTGTATGCAAATTTAAAAAACAAATAGTTCATACAACTATCAGTTAATTTTCAAACCTCCAGGTGTTGAAGCAAGAGTACTCTTTTATCTATCCAAACAAAATGTCTTACAATACAAATGAACATAGAGATGTTTGCCCTGTCTTCCTTCTGTTCCCTTTCTTCTTTGAATCCTTACTATCCCGATGTTCTGACACTGCACAAGTAAGCCCTAAATTAAATTTTTTTCTTATACTGATCCCTAGTTCAAGTGTGTTAATTTTGTAAACTTCTTAAATGTAAGAGATCCTATGAAACATCAATCGGGTTACTTAAAAGTGAGAATTCTTGACTTCTACTTCCAGAAAGATGGAGGAGACATACCTTTTTCTACTTTTCCCACTAAGTACAGTGAAAAGCCTGGACGTTATATATAAAACAAACGTAAGTAGACTCTGAAAGGGAGAGAGAAGAAGACAGACCTGCTAGGGACCCTGGCCCCAAGGAACAGCACAGTGGTGAGCTCCCTGAGTGGTGGTGGTGGTGGTGATTTGCTTCTTCTCTCCCCAACTCGGAACTGAAGAAGCTAACAACCTGGAAACACCAACAGGCACAGACAAAGCCAACAAAACCCACTCTTTCGAGCCAAAGGGACAGTCTAACAGTACAGAAGACATTTAGACAATAATTGCACTACTTTAGCCAAAACCACAGAAAAAAACTGTGGCTTCCTCTCTACCCAGGACAGCAAAGGCTGAATAGGGAACCTAGACTCCCACTCTTGCCCGGATGTAATAAGGCATCAGGAATGAAACAGGCGATATCACTACAGATCCTACCAACACCAGAAAGATAATAACGGCATACTGCCAAGGGCTCTACACATGTAAATTTGAAAATTCAAATGAAATGGACAACTTCCTGGAAAATACAAACCACCACAACTCACTCAATATGAAATTCAAAATTTAAAAAGCCCCGTAACTATGAAGAAGATAATTGAATTTGTAATTTTAAAACATCCCCCCTCAAAAAAAAAAAAAAAAAAAAGGGAGGGAAAGAAAGAAATCTCCAGAGCCAGATGGTTTCACTGGAGAATTCTACAAAAACATTTAAAGAATTAACACTAATTCTACACAATCTCTTCCAGAAAATAAAAGGAAGAAACATTTCCCAATGTATCTATGAAGTTAGCTGTACTCTGATCAGAAAACCAAATATACTACCAACCCCCCTAAAAAAAAAAAAAACAAAACGAAAAACTATGGACCGATATTTCAATACATAATCCTTAACAAAATATTAACAGAAATAATTCAGCAGTATGTAAAGGGAAATGTACACCATAACCAAGTGGGCTTTAGTCTAGAGATGCAATGCTGGTTCAATATTTGAAAGTCAGTCTACCACACTGACAGGCAAAAGAAGGAAAGTATCACATGATTCTATTAACCAAGGTAGAAAAGCGCTGGTCAAAATTCAATAGCCGTTCATGTTAAAAACTCTCAGAAAAAAAATTAAAAAGAAGAGAATGGAACTTCTTCAACTTGGTAAAAAGCATCTACAAGAAACTTCCAGCTAATGTCATAATTAATGATGAAAGATTAGATGCTTTCCCTCAAGATCAGGAACATGGCAAGGATGTTCACTCTTACTATTGTCTTTCTGCATAGCAGAGGAAGTTCTAGTCAGTGCACAGAGGCAAGAAAAGGAAACAAAAGGCTTATGGATCACAAAGAAAGAAATAAAAGTGTTCCTATTTGCAGGTGATATGATTGTCTGTCTACAGAGAAAATTCCAAGTAATGTACAAAAAATTTCTAAATTATTAAGTTCAGCAAAATTGCAGGATACAAGATAAACACATGAAAATCATTTGTATTTCTACCTACTAGCAATGAACACATGGATACCAAAATTAGTACTACAATACCATTTACACTTACTAAACAAATTAAATGCTTAGGTGTAAGTCTCACAAAACATATATAAAATTCTATGCTGAAAAGTACAAAGTGCTTACAAAAGAAATAAAAAAAGATCAAAATAAATGGAGAAACATACTATGTATATTCATTGGAAGAGTCCATACAGTAAAGATCTTCCCAAACTGATACACAGATTTAATATAATTCCTATCAAAATCCCAGCAAGATTTTTGGTGGATATCCATCTTATTGTTCTAAAACTTATATGGAAAAGCAGAGGATAGAATACCCAAAACAATTCTGAAAAGGAAAAAGAAAGCAGGAGAAATCAGTCTGCTCAATTTTAAGTCTAATTATATAGCTAGAGTAATCAAGACTATGTGTTATTGGCAGAAAGATAGACACAGAGGTCAGTGGAACAGAATGCAGATCCAAGAAACAGACCGGCAAAAGTATGTTCACTTCTCTTTGACAAAGATTCAAAAGCAGGTCAGTTGGAGGAAAGGTAGTCTTTTTAACCAAAGGTGCTGAAACAATTGGATATCCATTGACACAAAAATGCACCTCGTCTTGAGTCTCACACATCATACAAAACATGAACTCAGAATGGATCATAGACTTAAATGTAAATCTTTTACAAAGCTTTTGGACAAAAACATAGGCGAAAATCTTTATATCCAGGCCTGAGCAAAGAGTTCTTAGATTTGGCACCAACTTATGACCCATAAAAGAGAAAACCAATAAATTAGACTATATAAAATTAAAAACTTTTGCTCTCTGAAAGACCATGTGAAGAGGATGAAAAGATAAGCTACAGACTGGGAGAAAATATCTGCAAACTTCCTATCTGAAAATAGGTTATTATCTAGACGGTATGAAAACCTCCCTGAACTCAACTGTAAAAAAACAAAAAGACCCAACAATCCAAGTAGAAAATGGACAAGAGCCATTTCACTGAAGAGGATTACAGATGAACTAAGCCCATGAGAAGATGTTGAATCTCATTGGCCATTAGGGAAATGCAAATCAAAATCATGAGATATTATTATATATCTATCAGAATGACAAAAACAAAAGATAGTACAGAAGAACCCCAAATAATTTATGTAGCTGCTTCCTTGTCAAAGAGATGGAGCTTAACTCCCAACCCTGTGAGTGTGGGCTATGCTAAGGATTTGTTTTCAAAGAGTAAAATACGGAGGAGAACAGGGAAGGTCACTTGATGGTAGAGAAACCTGGCAGACACTCCCTCACCCAGGTGATCAAGGTTGACATCATCAGTCATGTTGATCGCATGTACCTTTGATATGATGTGATGATGATGGCACTTCACCTTTGTGGCAATCCTCCCCAAACCCATGACCTCAGTCTAACTATGAGAAACACAAAACAAACCCAAGTTGAAGGATATTCTGTAAGATACTTGGCCAGCATGCCTCAGAACTCTTAAGGTCATCAAAAGCAAGGAAAGTCCGAAAAACTATCACAGACCAGAAAAGGTGAAGGGGACATGATAGATAAAAGTCAGTGGTACCCTGGGTAGAATCCTCTCAACAGAAGGAGAGTTGAGACAATCTAGTGAAATCCAAGTAAGTAAGTGTCGCAGTTAGATAAAAGTGGTGTTGATGTTGATTCTTCAGTTGTGACAAAGGGACTGTACAGATGTAAGATGGAAACAAGAGAGAAAATTGAATGGAAACTAAGGGGGAATTTCTCAGTTTTTTCTCTGGAACTCTCATACTCTGTCTGTCTAAACCAATTCTAAAATTTAAAGATTATAACAAAATAATGTGTCCAAAAAAGTGACCACCACCAACTGCTGGTGAAGATGCAGAGAATCTGGATCCCTCATCCACTGCCGGTGGGAATGTGAAATACCACAGCCACTCTGGAAGACAGTGTGGCCGTTTCTTTTAAAATTAAATATGCAACTACTACAGGAGCTAGGAACGGCATTCCTGGGTATTTGTCCCAGAGAAATGAAAACTTATGTTTAGATTAAAACCTATACAAGAATATTTATAGAGGCTTTATTTGTAATGGCCTCCAACTGGCAACAACCAGATGTCCTCCATGGTGTGAATAGTGCAACAGACAGTGGTCTATCCACACCATAGAGTATCACTAAGCAATAAATAGTAATAAACTACTGTACATGTAACCACCCCTGGATCGATCTCTAGAGAATTATGGTGAGTGAAAAAAGCCAATCCCAAAGGGTTACATACTGTGTGATTCCATCTATAATAACATTTTTGTTATTATAAATTATTGAAGTGGAGAAGAAATTAGTGGATGTCAGGGATTACCAATGGGTGGTTAAGGGAAGGAAGTGGGCATGGTTATAAAAGAGCCGCCTGAAGGATTCTTGTGGGCGTGGAAACGTTCTGTATCTTTACTGTATCATTGTCAATATCCTGGTTGTGGTACTGTACTATGATGTTGGAAGATGTTACCACTGGGGGAAATGGGGTAAAAGGTACATAGGATCTCCCTGTATTGTTTCTTATAACTATATGTGAATCTATAATTACCTCAAAATAAAAAGTTTAACTTCAAAAAGGGGAAAAGTCCCAAACCCAAGCACTTTCAAAATCAGGCCACAGACTCAGAGGTCTCTCAGTGTCCCCAGGGATCCCAGAGACCTAAGTGTAGCTGCTCGAGCCCTGTCCCTGCAAACATGGGAATAAAACATTGATCAGAAACACCAGGAAACTTTCTGCAGGAGGAAAAACTGACAGGCAATAGGAAAGGAAGGAAGAGGAAAAGAGGGTATGAAAATAATAAAAAGGAGTGACACTGGAAAACACTTGTCCTTGGCCTCTCTGAAGCAGTCACTCTGGGAGACTGGTGACTTATTCTGGGAGCTGCCATTGCCAAGAACGGTTTTGAAATCTCAACTAAACACAACTTGGAGTCCACAGCATGTTAAAAGCCACACTATGCAAATCTTCTGTCATCTAAAGTACATTCTATTTTTCTGAAACCAGTGAATATGATGGGAGGTGATATGACACATTGTGATGAGCATAGCCCTTGGGGCAGTGAGAATCAGGTTTAAGTGTACTCTCTGCCACTTGGTGATTGTGTGGCTTTAGGCATGCCACTTAATCTTTATCAATGTCAGTTTCAGAATCTGTAGAATAGAGCTAATTATGTCCATCTCCCAGGATTTGTGTAGGATTAAGTGTGACCATAGATTGAAGCATCTAGTCCTGTGCCTGGCTCAGAGTCTAAGCTCACATTTAAAGACTTTATAAATATGGTTGATGGGCACAAGCTGATTTTCTTGTGAGACTCCCGAATAGGACCCGAAGACCTTCCCAAGAAGTGTTCAAAAATGTGCTGAGCTGCATTCATCAACTTCTTTGGAATAGGCTGATAGTTTCTTAAGTTTTATGAAGAACAAGCCGTATTTTGTTTAAGAAGTTCTGGCATGCTTGTTATAAAACTAATTTTATTTCCTTAGTCATATCCCACAGTGATGGGCATCATTTATTTAAAAAGTGGTCAGCAACTTGTCCCTCAGCAGACACAAAGGGAATGAGTATTTATAAGACGACACTCATGACTTATCAAAAAAAAAAAATTAAACTGTGGGCTCAGTGGGTTTTGTTTAAAACCACTGAGATGCATTTCTGACATATCCCCATACAAAATGGCTCAAGCATGTGTTCTTTAAAAAAAAAAAAAAGCTTTGCCTTAAAGATAGGACAATTTGAACATTAAAAAGAATAATGACTGCAGTGGACTGAAACACATCAAACTTATAAAAACTTTTGAGTTAAGAGACCATATTTGCAATCCATATATCAGACAAAGGACTTATATCCAGAATATACAACTCAATAAGACAAACGGCCCAATAAAAAATGAGCAAAAGATTTGAACAGACACTTCACAAAAGAGGACATATAAATGGTCAGTAAGTCTATGGAAGGATGCTCCAAACTTCATTTGTCATCAGGAAGTGCAAATTAAAACCTCAATGAGATATCTTTTTCACATCTTCTAGAATGGCTAAAATTAAAAAGACTAACAAAACCAAGGGTTGCCAAAGATGTAGAACAATTGAAACTCTCATACATTACTGGTGGGAATGCAAGAGTACACTTTGCAAAACAGCTTGGCAGTTTCTTATAAAGTTAAATATTCACCTGCCATACAACTCAACAATTCTACTCCTAGATATTTACCCAAGAGAAAAGCATTTTTCCACAAGGAGACTTCATACACAAATGCTTATGGCAACTTTATTTGTAATAGCTCCAAACTGGAAACACCCCCATGCCCATCAACAGATAAACACATTTTAAAAAAAGAAATTATGGTATATTCATAAAATGGAATGCTACTCAGTACTGAAAAAGAAATAAACTACTGATATATGTAACAACATGGATGAATCTCAAAAACATTATGCTATATGAAAGAAGCCAGATACAAGAGTATATGCTGTATAATTTCACTTATCTTAAAGACTAGAACAGGCAAAACTAATTAATAAGTGAAAGAAAGCAGATCTGGAGTTGCCTGGAGTTGGAAATGGAGGGGATGGTTGATTGCAAAAAGGCACGAGAAAACCTTGGGGGTAATAGGAATGTTCTGTATCTTGATTGTAGTGGTGGTTCCGTAGTCAGTTATACTTTGTAGGTTATATACATGGTAGGTTATAATTTGTCAAAATGTGTGCAGTATACTTTATGTAAATGGTGCTTTAATAGCTTAGATTTTAAAACCTAAGTCTGTAATGATTCTTTAAAACAAAGCAACAAGCAACTCTTATTGAACACTTTTGAAAATTGCTAGGGCACCAATGCCTTATTCCGAAAACTGATATAAAGTATTAAGCATTTATACTGCTTTGTCCAGAATATGCAAATAGTTCAGAGAAAGTTCTATTTTATAGAAGAATACCAATTCCTACATGTAGAAGGAATGGCATTTTGCCATGTCTAATGAACTAATGTGATATCAATGAATGTTGAAATCATTGAGTGAAAGGTTAATGGGAAACATCATAATGGATGGGTCAGACCAACAATCCCTGAACCCACACTAATCTAACTTCACATCACTAAGACTGGGACAACCAGATAAGATGTGCCTTCAGATGTGATGCAACATAAATTAAAATCTACTTGGGACCCTAGCTCTACAAATTTACGGCAAATAAAAAAACACTTTAAATAACAGAACAAGAAAAGAATCAGACAAATATGAAGTTAGAGAATCTTCTAAGATAAGTGATCTAGTTTTTTTACTTGTTAAAATACATACATAGTATTTTTGGGAGAAATTGTATGATGTCTGGGATTTGCTTTAAAATTCTCTAGTAAGATAAATAAATAGATAAAGAATAAAAAAAGAAACAATATTGGAATTAAAAACATAACTGTAAAACTAGATCATGGATACGTGAGGTTCTCTACACTCTTTACTTTTATGTACATTTAAATATCTACATAATAAAAAGTAAAAAAAAGTTGTGGCTTTCAGAGAAAACCTTCAGTTATCTGGAAAATCAATTTAATTGTTTGATGATGTCAAACAAAATGGGTGTCCCCAGTTTATCTCTTTTTTTCAGTCTATTTCATTTCAGTGAAGGTAATATGTGTTCATGGTTTAAAAAGTCAGACAGTACTATGCAATTCATAACTTTATTCTGCTATTTCTTGATTTTTCACTTTTAAACATTGCTTATTGATCCTCAAATGTCAATGTCTATGAGTCTTTATCTTGGGTCAGTCAGTTTCCCAAGAGAGGGATCTTCTCTGATCCTCTGCTAGAGTGGAAAAAGGGTGGGAAAGGAGTTTTGTGGTTGCCTGGGTGGGAAAAGGATCCTCATATAATCAATCTGTTAACAACCCCCAGCTTATAGCTCCACCTTCAGAGATACCTGGTGCTTCCAACTCCTCGGTTTTACTGGAGAGTTTTCCTGTTAGTCCCTCTACACAGGCATTTATGGATTTCTCTGCTCTGTTAAGTCAGTTCTCATCCACCCCCTAACTTTCCACTGACCGCCAACATCATTTATTAATTTGACAAAGAATTTATTATCTGTGATGTGATCAATACTATTCTAGGTCCATATCAGTGAATGGAACAAGCAGTAGGCATAATAAATCGTTATGTTATGCATGATATTTTTGGAGCAAGAAAAGGTAATCAGAAATGTGTGTGGGGGGGTGGAGGTGTCAGGTTAATTTTAAATAGGGTGAACAGGGTGGGCTACATTGGAAAGGTGATATTTGAGCAAAGACCTGAAAGCAGGAGGGAGTTAGCCATTAGACTGTCTAGGGATAGTTCCCTTTAGTTGAAGACTTTTGTCTGTGTGGGCCCCTCTTGTTGTCCTTGAAGGGTATATCTTGTTATTCTGCTCTATCATGTGAGTGGGTGTCAAGAGGGAAATGGACATAAATGTTGATGTGCTCAATCCAACACCTTTAACCAGAAGTGCCTCCTATTAACCCCACCTTTCTCATCCTAGTGTGTCTCCTGACTTTTTCAAATTGCTTAGCACCAGATGAGTATATGAGAATTCAGTAATTAATTTTTATTGCTACATTAAATTAATAAATCATTAGAGTTACAAACAGCTTTCAGAAAGCTTGATTTTGTCACAAAATGTTCAAGCTCCTACAACTTCATTTCCTTCCTGCCTCCTCTTGAACTGCCACCCTACATGTTGTACTGTAAGCAGTGAAAATATTGGGTACCTCATAGCAATCAAGGTTCCTAGTAGTGGGTGGGAAACCACTCTTTGTGAAGGTTACCTACTGAGAGCAGGATGTTTAAGAAACAATAAGTGCATGTCATTGACTAAATACGATTGTGCTCAGGGAATTTTTTGGGTGATGGAACTGTTCTCTATGATGTAGGGATGGTGATTACCTGACAGTGTGCACTTGTCAAAACCCCTAGACCTGTACACCACAAAGAGAAACTGTACTGTATACAAATTTTTAAAAATCAAGATTTCCAGTTTCTGGTCCAGCGGGAAAGAAGTGTGGAAGTCACCATTCTGTCCTAACAACAGTAAAAAGCTGGAAAAACTGAAAAATCAATGACTCTTCTTAGATTCATAAGAGAAATGAGGTCACAGGGCAAATTTGCTACACCTCAAATTGGAGAGAAAGGTGAATACAGAGAATCATAACTTAGCAGAAATGCATGAGTAGAAACCTCTGTGGGAACCAGTGGCTAAGCAAGGAAACCTAAACTGTAATCAATGAATTGCTGGAGACTCATGTGGACAAATCTGAGAGAGAAAAATTCCAGGGGAACACAATCACTGAGGTCCACATTTTTGTGAGCTTTATCTTCTGGAACTCTACCAGCTTCTCACAATGAATAAGGGAGCTCCTTATTGCTCTGGCAGAGAGAGGGTAAAAGGAACCATTCTGAGATACACCAAAGCATTCTGTTCTTAACAAGGTCTACCCTCAGGTGAAACTAACCAGAACCTGCTGGAGTTTTACTGGGGCTTCAGGTGGGGGGAGAAATGCCCAACTTCAGCCCACTTTACCCATCCTGTCCCCTTCAAAGAAGGGGGGAAACCTGAGAAACTCTTGTGAAGTTCGGTCCAGAGACAAAAGCTCATCAAAAGATTGAGTCCTAATTATAGGACTTCCCCTGCCCCTACACCTCACCATGACATTACTAAAGGTCGTTTACTGTAATTCCTTTCATCCAATATGTTATATCTGGCAATCAAGACAAAAATATAATTACTAAAGGGCAAAAAAAAAAAAAAAAAAAAACAATTTCAAGAGAAAAAGCAAGCATCACAACCAGACTCAGATATGGCAGGGATATTGGAATTATCATACTGATAATTAAAATAACTATGATTAACATGCAAAGGGCTCTAATGTATAAAAGAGATAGCATACAAGAACAGATGGGCAATGTAAGCAGAAAGATGGAAATTCTAAAAAGAACCAAAAAGAAATGCCAGAAATAAAAAACACTGTAACAGAAATGAAGAACGCCTTTGATGGGCTTATGGGTAGACTAAACATGGCTGAAGAAAGAATCTCTGAGCTTGAGAATATCTCAGTGTAAATCTCCCAAACTGAAAAGCAAAGAGAAAAAAGACTGAAAACAAAACCCAAAAAACAATTGAAGACCTGTGAGACAGCTATAAATGGTGTAAAATGTGTGTAAGGGGAATACCAGAAGGAGAAGACAGAGAAGAAATATTTGAAACAGTAATGACTGAGAATTTCCCCCGAAGTAATGTCAGAAATCAAACAACAGATCCAGGAAGCTCAGAGAACATCAAGCAGGATAGATGCCAAAATAACTAAGCCTAGGCATATCATATGCAAACTACAGAAAATCAGAGATAAAGGGGGGAAAAAAGCACTGGAGGAACTCAGAGAAAAAAAACCACCTTACCTGTAGAGGATCAAAGATAAAAAAGCATTAATCTGATTTCTCCTCAGAAACCAGGCAAACAAGTAGAGAGTGGAATTAGATATTTAAAGTGTTGAGAGAAAAAACCACCAGCCTAGAGTTCTGTACCCTGCAAAATTATCCTTCAAAACTGAGGGAAAATTAAAGACTTCCTCAGAGAAACAAGAATTGAGGAGATTTGGTACTAGTAGACCTGCCTTGTAAGAAATGTTAGAAGTTCTTCAGAGAGAAAGAAAATGATAAAGGTTAGAAACTCAGATCTACATAAAGAAAGGAAGGGCATCAGAGAAGGAATTAGTGCAGGTAAAAGTAAAAATTGTATTTTTCTGGAGCACCTGGGTGGCTCAGTCGTTAAGTGTCTGCCTTCGGCTCAGGTCATGATCCCTGGGTCCTGAGATCGAGCCCCACATCGGGTTCCCTGCTCAGCGGGAAGCCTGCTTCTCCCTCTCTCACTCCCCTTGCTTGTGTTCCTTTTATTTCCGTGTCTCTCTGTCAAATAAATAAATAAAATCTTTTTAAAAATTGTATTTTTCTTATTCTTAATTTATCTAAGATAAAAGTCTACTTAAAATTATCATAACAACAGAATAATAGCAACAATGTATTTGCTTATGTATACTTATGCATATCTATGCTTATGTATAAGTGAAATGAATGATAGCAAATATACCAGAAAAGAGATGGAGGAATTAAGATTATTTTGTTGTTATAAGATATTCACATTGTCTGTGAAGTGGTATAGTGTTATTTGAAAGCAGGCTTGAATTAGTTGTAAATGTATATTGCAAACTCTAGGGCAACCACTAAAAAAAGTTTAGAAAGCATATGCTATGACATGGATGGAGCTAGAGAGTATTATGCTAAGCAAAATAAGTCAGTCAGAGAAAGACAACATATGATTTTACTCGTATGTGGAATTTAAGAAACAAACAAACAAACAAAATTCATAGTGGAAAAAAAGAGAGAGGAAAACAAAAAAATAGACTCTTAACCATAGAAAACAAACAGACGGTTTACCAGAGGGGAGGTAGGTGGGGGGATAGGTTAAATAGGTGATGGGGATTATGGAGTGTACTTGTGATGAGCACCCAGTGATGTCTGTAAGTGTTGAATCACTAAACTGTACACCTGAAACTAATATTACATTGTACATTAACTAACTGGAATCTAAATAAAAGCTAAAAACAAACACACAAAAAAACCAACTAAACAAATAAAGCATATGCTAAGAATGGAGAGAAAATGGAATGATATAAAATGCTCAATTTACATCACAAAAGCAGAAAAAGAGTGGAAGACAAAAATAGGGACAAAGAACAAGGATAACAAATAGAAAACAGTAATAAATATGGTAGATATTAATCCAACTATATCAATAATTATGTTGAATGTCAATGGGCAAAACACACCAATTAAAATATTGTCAGAATGGATCAAAAAACAAGACCCAGATATGTTGTTTACAAGAAACTCATCTTAAAAGTAAAGACACATACAGATAGTAAATAGAGGGAGAAAGATATACCTTGCTAACACTAATAAAAAGAAAACAGGAGTGGCTATATTAATTTCAGACAGAGCAGACTTCAGAGCAGGGAAGGTTATCAGAGATAAAGAGGAGCATTACATAATGATAGAGGGTTTAATTTTCCAAGAATACATAACAATTCTTAAAGTTATCTAACAATAGAGCATCAAAATACCTGAAGCCAAGACTGTAAGGAGAAATAGATAAATTCACTATCAGAGTTGGAGACTTCAGCACCCATCTCTCAGAAATGGGCAGATCCAGAAGACAGAAAATCAATAAGGACATAGTTGAACACAACAGCACCATTAATCAACTGGATATAATGGACCTCAATAGAATATATTTAACGACAACTGAATACACATTCTCAAGCTCAGATGGAACATTCACCATGATAGACCACATTCTTGTCCATAAAACACACCTCAAGAAATTTAAAAGAAGAGAAATCACACAAGGTTTCCTCTCCTTCCATAATGGAATTGAACTAGAAAGCAGTAACAGAAGGATAGGTGGAATATCCCCAAATGCATGGAGATTAAACAACACATTTCTAAATAACATGAGTCAAAGAAGAAATCTAAAGAGAAAGTTAAAAATATTTTGAGCAAAATAAAAATGAAAACACAACTTATCAAAAATTTTTGGATGCAACAAAAACAGTACCTAGAGGGAAATTCATAGAATTGAATACATATATTAGGAAAGAAGAAAGTCCTAAAATTAATAATCTAAACTTCCACCTTAGGAAATCAGAAAAAGAAGAGCGAATTAAATCCAAAGTAAGCAGAAGAAAAGAAATAACAAAAACTAGAACAGAAATCAGTGAAATTGAAAATAAAAAATCAATAGAGAAAACTAACAAAACCAAAAACTGGTTTTCAATAATATTGATAAGCTTCTAGACTGGCTAACTAAGAAAATAGAGGACTCAAATGACTAATATCAGAAGTAGAAGACGAGACATCACTGCAGATCTCATTAAAAGGATAATAAAGGAATAGTATGAAAAACTATGCCCACAAAATTGATAACCTAGATGAAATGGATCAATTCCTTGAAAGACTCACTCTGCCCAAACTCACACCAAGAAGAAAACGACAATATGAATGGTTTATGTCTATTAAAGAAACTGATTCAATAACTAATAACCTTCCAAAATAGAAAGCATGGCCCAAATGGAGTCACTGGTGAATTCTATAAAACATTCAAGGAAGAAATTATACCAATTGTTCATAATTTCTTTCAGAAGATAGATGCAGAGGGAGTACTTTCTAACTCATTTAATGAGGCCAGCATTAACCTAATCCAAATCCAGACATAGATATTATAAGAAAAGAAAACTGCAGACTAATATCTCTCATAAACACAGATGCAAAAGTCCTCAACAAAATATTGGCAAATCAAATCTGACAATGTATAAAAAGATTTGTACACTGTGACCATGTGGGATCTATTTTAAGTAGACAAGGTCGGTTTAACATTTGATAATCAGTAATGTAATCCATTACATCAACAGGCTAAGGAAGAAAATTCACATGATCATATCAGTAAATACAGAAAACACATTTGATAGAATTCAACAGTCATTCATGATAAAAACAACAACAACAACAACAACCTCTCAGTAAACTGGACATAGAGGGGAACTTCCTTAACTTGATAAAGAATATCTACAAAAAACTTAACAACTAACATCATACTTAATGGTGAGAAACTCAAAGCCTTCCCATAAAGATTGAGACCAAAGCAAGGATGTCCCTCTCACCACTGCTTTTCAACATTATACCAGAAGTCTTAGGTAATGCAATAAAACAAGAAAAGGAGGTAAAAGTTATACAAATTGGGAAGAAAGAAATAAAACTATCTTTGTTTACAAGTAACATGATCATCGATGTAGAAAACAATCTACAAAAATAATCCTAGAACTAATAAGCCATTAGAACAATATTATAGATTACAGGTTAATATACAAAAGTCAATCACTTTCCTATATAGCAGCAATGAACAAGTGGAATTTGAAATGAAAAACAGTATAACATTTACATTACCATGTCCCCCCAGATGAAATACTCAGGTATAATTTTAATAAAATATGTACAAGATCTCTGTGAAAAAAAACTATAAAGCTTTTATAAAAGAAACCAAAGAATTAGATGGGAGATATTCCATGTTCATAGATAGGAAGATTCAATATTGCCAAAATGTCAATTTTTCCCAACTTGAGCTACTGATTCAATGCAATCTCAGTCAAAATCCCAGCAATTATTTTGTGGATATCAACAAACTAATTCTAAAGTTTATATGGAGAGACTAAAACTCAGAATAGCAAACACAATATTGAAGTAGAAAAATAGAGTTGGAGGACAGATACTACCCAACTTCAAGACTTATTATAAAGCTACAATAATCAGGGGGTGCCTGGGTGGCTCAGTCGTTAAGCATCTGCCTTCGGCTCAGGTCATGGTCCCAGGGTCCTGGGATCGAGCCCCACATCGGGCTCCCTGCTCAGCGGAAAGCCTGCTTCTCCCTCTCCCACTCCCCCCGTTTGTGTCCCCTCTCTCCCTGTGTCTCTCTCTGTCAAATAAATAAATAAAATCTTAAAAAAAAAAAAAAGCTACAGTAATCAAGACAGTATGGTATTAGCAAATGAATAGAAAAATAGATCAATGAAAGAAAATAGAGAGCCCAGAAATAGACCCACATAAATATAGTCAACCAATAAAGGAGCAAAGGCAATGAAATGAAGAAAAGACAGTCTTTTCCAACAAATGGTGCTAAAACAAGGGGAAAACCACATGCAAAAACAAATCTTGACCCAGACCTTATAACTGTCAAAATAGTTAACTCAAAATGGATCACAGAGCTAAATGTAAAATGCAAAACTATCAAACTCCTGGAACATAATATAGGAGAGAATCTAGATTATCTTGGGTTTGGTCACCTCTTTTTAAGTACACCATCACAGGTATCATCTGCAAAAGAATTGACTGATAAGCTAGACTTCACTAAAATGACAAATTTCTGTTCTATGAGATAAGAGAATGAAAAGACAAGCCACAGACCGGGAGAAAATATTTGCAAAGATATATTGGATAAAGGGTGATTATCTAAAATACACACAGAAAAGCCCCTTAAAACTCAACAATAGAAAACAAACAACCCAATTTAAAAAATAGGCCATAAATAAATAAATAAATAAATAAATAAATAAATAAATAAATAAAATGGGCCAAAGACCTAACAGATATCTCACTAAAGAGGCATTCAGATGTCAAATAAGTACATGAAAATACATCACATGTCATCAAGGTAATCTAAATCTGAACATTGAGATATCACTACACACCTATCAGAATAGCCAAAATCCCAAACACTGGCAACATCAAATGCTGATGAGGAGATTGAGCAATAGGAATCTCTCATTCATTGCTGGTGGAAATGAAAAATGGTACAGCCGCTTTGGAAGGCAGCTTGACATTTTCTTGAAAAACTAAAAATAGTTTTTTCTACGATATGATCCAGCAATTACACAATTTGTCATTATCCAAAGGAGTTGAAAACTTATGTCCATACAAAATACTGCATACAATGTTTTTAGCAGCTTTATTCCTAATTGCTAAAACTTGAAAGCAACCAAGATGTCCTTCAGTAGATGAATGGATAAAGAAATGGTGGTATATCCAGACAATGGAATATTATTCAAGCACTAAGAAGAAATGAGCTATCAAGCCATGAAAAGACATGAAAGAAACTTAGCCAATCTGAAAAGGCTACATATTGTATGATTCCAACTATATGACATTCTGGAAAAGGCAAAACTACAGAGATAGTAAAAAGATCAGTGGTTGTCAGGTGCTGGAGGAGGGAAAGAAGGGATGGGGAGAGCACAGAGGGTTTTTAGGGCAGTGAAAATTCTCTGTATGGTACTATAATGATGAATAAATGTCTACACATTTGACCTAACCCACAGAATGTAGAATCCCAAAAGTAAACTCTAAGGTAAACTTTGGACTTCAGGTGATTTTAATGGAAAAACAATAACCCTACAGAAATTATAACAACTGTAGCACTCTGGTGGGGGATGTTGATAGTGGGAAGGCTATGCATGCAGGGGGAAGGGAGTTTATGGGAAATCTCATATCTTCCATTCAACTTTGCTGTGAATCTGAAACTGCTCTAAAAAATAGTCTATTAAAAAAAAAAAACCAACCAGATTGTTGGGGGATCCTATAATGGAATGCAGACTTTGAAAAACAAATCTACCTGTATTGTGAATGTATTGACATAACCTCACTGAAGGGGAGTAGGGGAAAGGGGAGGTGACCTAAATAACTTTGGAAATGGTATTTTAAGTGGAAATTGTAAGGCTAAAGACAAAAAATAACTATAACCCCCCCCCCCATATTCTTGTTGGAAAATGTGTTTCTCACAGAGGCAGCGGTTAGCAATTCTGAAACTACCTTATGTATATACTAGGGCTGAACAAATAAGTATAAATTGTGGATAATGGGAGCCAAGTTTCTCACTGTTCAAGAAAGAAGTTACAAGTTAGCTAGAGAGAAGGCTAGGGTCCAGGGTGCTGATTAGAGTTGATGAGTAAGATATCAGTAAGAACTCATTTATTTTAATATGTATATAGATCTACAGGTACAGAAATAGATATGTGTGTATACACAGATTACCACAAATGCATACATTTCCTAACTCTGTGTGCAGAGAGCCCAGAAGCAGTGACACCCTGGTAACAATAAACACACCTAGCACTTGGATCCTTATCTCTAAATAACATTTTCCAATGAAAGAAATCAGGGCAGGCTTGGAAAATGGCTGATTCTAGGGCTGGAACAGGGAAAACATGAGATGAGCCTGGAGCATCGTTTAGTGTCAGGAAGTAAGGAAGCACTAAAACACACACATAGAGAAAGGGACAGAGACAGAAAGACAGACACAGAGAAAAGCAAAGAGAAGGAAAGAAAAGGAAAGTTGCAGATAGGTCAAAAGGATACAGAGGCTAACCAGAGGAGCTCTCAGTGGCCACAGCTAGAACAATCTGAGGAAATAAGCGAATACACAGACAAGTAAAGAAATCGATTCTAATACCCATGAGTCCATACTGATTGTATTGGGTTGAACTGTGTCCCCTCAAAATTCACATCCACCAGTATCTCGCAATATGAATTTGTTTGGAAATAAGATGTAATTAGTTATGGAACTTGATAAAAAAAATCATTCTGAATTTAGGGTGGGCCTTGAATCCAATGACGGGTATCCTTATAAGAAGAGAAGGCAGAGATGCACAGACAAGAAGGTGATATGAACATGGAGGTAGAGACTAGAGTGATGTCATTACGAGCCGAGAAACACCAAGCATTGCCAGCAACCGCCAGAAGCCAGGAGAGGAGCATGGAATGGCTCTCCCCAGAGACTCCAGAAGCCATCAACCCTGCTGACACCTTGGTTTCAGACTTCTGTCCTCCTGAACTGTGAAAGAACAAATTTCTACTATTTGAGGCCTCCTGGTTTGTGCTGATTTGTTAAGGCAGCCCCCAAGAAACTAGCACACGAATATAAGTAAATCATGGAATAAATAAAGGTGAGGAAAGGGACAGAAGAATATGTGTAGAATCCATGGCTTCAGAGGCAAGCTTAATTCCTCTCCCCTTGAGCTTGGGCTGGACTGGGTGACTTGCTTCCAAAGAATAGAATGTAGAAAGAGAAAAACAATAACCCTACAGAAAAAAAAAAAAATACTAACTCCACAGGAAGACACCCCCTTAATCTAGTGATCAGGGTTAATATTGCCAATAATAAGTCATGTTGATAGCAGGCATCCCCCAGTACGATGCAGTGAGAAGTGTACTTCACTTTCATGGCATCCTTACCCCAAGCCCATAACCTCAGTCTAATCATGAGAAAACATCAGGTAAACACAAATTGGGAGACATTCTACAAAATATCTATCAGTCTTTAAAACTGTCAAGATCATAAAAAGTAAGAAAAGACTGAGAAACTGACACAAATCAAAGGAAACTAAGGTCTGATGATTAATGAGATGTGGGGTCCTCTGTTGGATCCTGAAACAGAAAAGGACAGTCGTGTTGAAGTTGGTGACACTACGTTAACTGTGGAGTTTATTTAATAGTATTTTGCCAATGTCAATTTCTTAGTTTTGACAAATGTGCCCTGGACAATGGTCCCCTCTGCAAGACAGCAGAGAGCAGGTAACTCCATTTACCATGTGAATATTGTCACCTTTGTTCTTCGTTCCATGATGTGAAGAAAGGTGGCAGGCTCTCTTCTAGTAAGATGCTAACATTAGGGGAACCTGGGTGGTGGATATACGGGAACTCTCTTGACTCTCTTTGCAACATTTTGGTAAATCTAAAATTATTCCAAAATATAGAAGGTTTAAAAAAAATACAACTGTGAGTAAAAGATCTAGAAGTCAGTCAGCACTTTCTCTACCTTTACTTTCCATCTGTGGTTTTATTTCCTTTCTCTGAGATGGAAGAGAATCTTCACTCATCTTCTGTTTGCCTCCTCCCCTCCCCCAACCCCTTTCCCAAACTAATGAATCAATTTTAGAGATAAGAAAGTCAGTAAATGAATGAGTGAGTGCATAAACAAAGGCACAAACAAATAAATACATAACTTACAGTAGAATGAGGGCATCCAGCAGTTTGGTGGGAACAATTAGAAATTATAAATATTTAGCCCTCATAGCTTGCCCACCACAATGGCAATAGCCACACCAACACAGGGTTTCAAAACAAAAGTTCAATATTTATTCTGGCTCTCTGGTCGCTCTTCCACCAGGGCTCCTTGCACAGCTGGCTTCGAATGCAACCAAGCCAGGGAGAGAAAGACAAGCCTAGAGTTGGAGGATTGGCCTTCTGATTTCCCTCTCCACATGTGTTATAGGTAAACAATCCACTGACTTCCACTCCATCTGATTGGCACTCAAGGAGGAAAAGTGTGGTCTGAGGACAGGGAGCACACCTAATCTACTCTTGGATATCCTCTGGAGGTTGTTGCACAGATCAGATGCACCAGATATGGTATGTGAGTACGCTTTGTGAGCCTGATGAACACACTACAGAATTGTAAGGCGGTATTTTTGTTGCTGTCATTTGCCCTGTGCCTTGGTTCTCTCTAGACTGTAATGCTCTGCTTGCCACTAGACCAGCGTGCTTCCAGATGAACCTCACGGGCATTGAACGCAGCAAGGCAGCCTGATTTGATTCCTCAGCCCCCTGCAGCCCTAGACTCTGGCTTGAGCCACTTGATCTTTACGACTTTCACTTCAGCCCTATATTCATCCATTCATTTAAAAAAGTAATAATTCAACTCTGTGCTCGCAGCTCTGTGTTAGGTATAGGAACACAGAGATAAATACGACACAGTCCCTGACTTTGAAGGGTGTGTGTTACTTTTGGAATATTCTTGGGATATTCTTGTTTAGCCTTTCCTCTCCTCTCCAACTCTAGGCTTGTCTTTCTCTCCCTGGCTTGGTCCATCTGTACTGCCTGGTGATCTGACTCTCCAGTTTGGCTTGAGAATCTCTACCTACCAGGTCCTGCCCAGCATGGCAGCAGTGTGGGGGAGAAGAGGTAGTTCTGGTATCCCGCCCCTTGCTAATTCTTAGCCTTAGATATTCAGGAGTCTGGCAATGCTGGTTATCCACCCTTCTGCCTGGACATCAAATTTCTAGAGTTGTTTGCTCCTTTTCTCCCCGACCTGTTGGGACATTTTACTATTTGGTCTTGAGCACTTACACCAATTTCCTGCCTGATCCCCTGTGGGCTTCCATATGTACCCCTGAGCATTGTTTGCCCTTCCGATGGAACCCCCAAGCAGCAGCACTGGGACCTTGCCTCCGTCTCGTCATGCTCCCACTAAAGTCTGGAAATCTGCATCCCAATCACAGTTCTACCACAGCTGATGAGAGTCCAGCTGAAAATGGCTGGGCAACATATCGGATGGCAAGAGGAGGGCCCTGCCCCAACTGGGAGAAGCAACACTGCTTAGCACCTTTAGGATTTTTACCTTTTCCAAGAACTATGACAAAAGATACATTCTGCTCAAGTCCAAACCAGTACTCTATGTCCTACCAAACCATCAAAGACTAGTTCTTAAAGTCAAAATGTCTCATCTTTGACTTTAAAGTCTCTTTTAAAATTTCCCTCTTTTTTTTTTTTTTTAAAGTTTGGGGTAACTGAGAACAGTTTCACTGGTCTGGAGGTTGGCAGAGGTTAGGGCATGAGCTAACTGCAGTTGTATGGGACACAGCTTTCCCTCTGGTGTGCAGAAGCTCAGTTGCAGGTAGATATTGATCCCCTCGGCCCTCAGGGCTAGTCTCCTCTGCAAGACAGCAGAGAGCAGGTAACTCCATTTACCATGTGAATATTATCACCTTTGTTCTTCGTTCCATGATGTGAAGAAAGGTGGCAGGCTCTCTTATAGGATCAGACAACTACCACCTCCTTCATTTCTCTGGCTGAAACAACATTTTAGAATTCGGGAGTACAACTGATCGCGGGGCGGGGGGTGGGCGGGGGGCACAACGGAGAGGGAGGTTAACTAGCCCAGCTGGAGACAGGGCCAGGAGCCACAGGATAGAGACCATCCTTCACTTAACACTCTCGGAAATGTTGAAGCCAAGAGAGTGAAGAACCAAGCAGACCATAAGGGCTAGGAGTCCAGCTCTATCACCGAATCAAGGGAACTGGGGTGGGTGGAAAGGCTGAGTTTCTGAGCCAGATGTGAAAAGCCAGAAAGTGAGAGTAGGGGAAGCTGATGAGAGGACCAGGGGACGGAAGTCCGAGAGATGTTGCCATCCCTATCATACTCTCCCCTGGCACCAGGAAGAACTGAGAACAGGATATATCTCAAGGGCTGGGGGTGGGGTGTCAGAAGAATCTATCACTGTTAAGCCCTACGCTACTAGTACTTGGAATGAGAAGGGTTCTTTCCCTACCCTCTACCTCTTCAAATCCTACTCATCCTCGGAGGTCCAGCTCAAGACCGACATCCGTGCGTAACACACCCCTTCCTCTGTACTCATCCCTACCATGCACTTTGGCATGTAAGTGCTCATGCACTGTATCATAAAGATTCACATGTACTGCCTTAGCTTGTTTCTCTCTCCTGGAAACAAGGCCCCTTGCCTTAGGTCCTTTCCTAAGCGTTCCGTTGGGCTTAGTAAATCCTTGTGAAATGAAGACAGTGATCAAGTTATATTGACATTCTCAATGGCCCACGTGGTTCACCAAACCTGCATGTTGTCTATCTGGCTCCATGCAAATAAGCAAATGTCTGTGAGTGGGAAGATTTCCCTAACATGTGTCAACTGGTAGAGGCTAAACTTACTACCAGTAGGACATGCACACAATGGGACTTTCCAGTAGGACAGTAAATCAGGCAGATCAGGAGTTCTCATCTTTAGACTCCCGTTGGAATTATCTGGGAGTTTTCAAAAGTTCCATTTTGATTTAGTTGGCTTAGGATGGGGCGTGAACACCAGTGTGTTTTCTCTGGATGATTCAAACAGCCAGAATTGAGAACTTTGTTTCATATTTAAAAATTTTTTTTCGGGGCACCTGGGTGGCTCAGTCAGTTAAGCATCTGCTTTCAGCTCAGGTCATGATCCCAGAGCCCTGGGATCGAGCCCCGCTTGGAGCTCCCTGCTCAGCGGGGAGTCTGCTTCTCCCTCTTCCCTCTGCCTCTCCCCCCACTCCTGTGCTTGTGCACGCTCTCTCAAATAAATAAAATCTTAAAAAAATAAAAAATTAAAAAATAAAAATTTTTTTTCAGGTGCTTTTTTTTTTTTTAAAGATTTTATTTACTTATTCATGAGAGAGAGAGAGGCAGAGGGAGAAGCAGACTTCCCGCAGAGCGGGGAGCCCGATGCAGGACTCGATCCCAGGACTCCGGGATCATGACCTGAGCCGAAGGCAGACGCTTAACCATCTGAGCCGCCCAGGCGCCCCTTCATGTGCTTTTTATACTTTAGAGCTCAATCCCATCTGGGCCAGTTTATCAACACCAATGTCTAAACAGAGTTTTCTACCCTTTTAATATAATTTGATTTATTTATCAAGTATTTAGACAGATATATTATGTACCAGGCAAAAACAAAGAAAAACAAGGTGTTTGCCCTCAGAAAACCCACTATAAACAGAGACACACCTTTATGGAAATAAATAAAAGTATAAGTAAACCTTGCTTCCTAAACTTGGGAACTTGATAGATTCAGATAAATTTTTTGATAACACTCACTATCTGGATTCTCATTACTTGCTACCTGAAAGGTAGAAATCAAACAGATTATGTGGGAGCCCTCTCTTTGCAAATTTACTATCCAACCTCTTGCTCAAGAACCAAACTCAAGAACCAAATTGACTGCAACTGCACACTACTGTAAGTGTTATGTAGAAGAATTAGTTGAGAGTGAACAGGAAGAATTGGCTATCTAGAGAGGTGAAGGACCCTGGCCTTGAGATCTCATAGCTGCCAACAGTCTGGCTAGGTTAAAAGGAAGCTTTCCAGGCTAAATCTTTGGTCATACACCAGTGCTCTGTCTCTGCTGGAGATGTTTTCCCTTTCCATTTGAACTCTGGTGTCTCCAGTAGTGCCTAAATGTGGTTTCAAAGAAAAGGCTGAGAATCTACATTGTCTGGTTCCGTTGAGGTGTGCAGATTGCCTGTGAGTAGAGGAATGCATGTGGGGAGTTTCTTCTGGTCAGAAAAATTGGGGGTATTGGAGAGGAAAAGTAGATATAGAAGAGAGCAACCATAAATGGTCTTGAGCATTGTCCAAAGGGCCAAAGAGAGCGCTAGAAATGAAAAGCCAACAGTGGGTCCTCTTATCTCCAAAAGCATGCTCTCCATGCTCCACACTACCAGTTTATTGCTGTGGCTCCTTCCTGGGCTACTTGGATGGTTTTTGTTTTTTTTTTTTAAAGATTTTATTTATTTATTTGAGAGAGAGAGAATGAGAGAGAGCACATGAGAGGGGGGAGGGTCAGAGGGAGAAGCAGGCTCCCTGCCGAGCAGGGAGTCCAACGCGGGACTCGATCCCGGGACTCCAGGATCATGACCTGAGCCGAAGGCAGTCGCTTAACCAACTGAGCCACCCAGGCGCCCGCTACTTGGATGGTTTTAACAAGCTCATCAGCATCTCAACCCTTGTCTTACCCCCCTTTTTTTTTTTTACTTAAATCCTTTTATTTTAAGACTTAAAAAAAAATAGAGGTAAAATTGGTATATAACATGTAAGTTTCAGGTGTACAACATTATAATTTGACACCTGTATACACTACAAAGTGATCACCACCAAAAGCTAGTTACCATCCATCACCATACAATCGGCTCTTTTTACTATTTTCCCACTCACCCCTGATCCCCTTCCCCTCTGGGAACCATCCTTGACTTCAGCTATATCTGGGGTTACTAATATCCCGAACTTGTCCATCACTCACTCACCTCGTGATCTTATAATGAACACGATAAAGGGAGGAGTTTCAGAAGTTATCACCTTTTGTGCCCTACCTTCCTGCAATAACCAAAAATGAGTAATGGAAAGACTAGCCTTTCTTTCATGAGATCCTACGGGTGGAGATTCTCTAGTCTCCATCAAGGGCTGATACCTCACCCTGTTCCTACTCTGATATTGCCAATGAAGCTCCACCTCCAATTCATGGACTTTTTATATGCCTGCATTTTCTGAGGCAGTGGACGACTCTGCCCATCCCTACCCTTGCCTTCCCTACTCTCTGGCCCTCCCTCCTGCTGCAAACTTAAGAATGCTCTCTCTGAGTTATGTCCCTCGGAATTATTTCCCAGGCCCTTCATCTGTCGGCCCACAAAGGAGGATCGATAAGAGAGTTCAAGAAAGCCGAAAGCCAGGAGCATTCCCAATGCTGGACTGAGGAAAGCTTGAAGCAGACCAGGCACAAACCCTTTAGCTCCTTGTCAGCAGCCTTTGATCTGCGTGGCAGCTAACACGAAAGTAGAATTTGGCCCTCCAACTGTACAGGACAAGACTTGACAAGGAAATCAGTTTCTCTGACAATTTCAAAAGCCCCGACACTTTCGTCACTTGGCACTTGGCCACGAGGGAATGGTGCTGTGGACACATACGCACCCCACCAGAGAAGCCATTTTCCCAGGAAGGACTGGCAGTTCAAGTGCAGGCAAGTCTGTAAGGAATGAAGGACAAGCTCTTCCCTGCCTTTTATTGAGGACAGGTGTTGGAGGAACCAGGAGGGTTGTGATTGGACAGCTGGAGGAACTTCCTACCTGTCCGGGTGGAAAGGCACTGGGAGAGGTGGTCAGGGAGTCTGAAGAAACTCTTGAAATCTAAAGAATAAGCATAGCTGCTGCTGGTGTCCTGTGGTTTAAGCAAGAGATGCTGTAGCTGGTCTTCAGAGGATCATTCCCCATTTGCAAGGCTACCTGTGATGCAGGTGTGCATTTTTCAGCTTAGCCGCTTGTTCTTAGATAAGCAAACCAAATTCCATTATGTTTGGCCTTTTCTTAAAATGTGTTCCTACCATGTGGCTTCCTGAGTGCTCTCATCAGTTGATTTAACCTCTCTAGGCTGCTTTGTACGGGATTAATACCAGAGAGCTAAGGTGCTGGGCTTGCGGTTAGTTTAGGACCAGTGCTTAGCAATGAGATTGGAAGGCATTGCGAGTGTTCCTGATTAAAAAGTCACCCAAAGTCCAGCTACCCATCAGGGATGCTGAGGAGGGTTCCTATAGAGCGAGAAGGGGACTCACGACCTCAGAGCCCCCACTGACAGCCTCAGTCTCTGCCATTCTTCTCTGATGCTGGTTGGAGGATCGGTAAGTCCAAGAAGGTTCTGGAAGCCAGGCTCAAGAGGCAACACTAATTATTACCCCCCAAAATGGGGTGTCAGGCACAATAATGTACCTGGAATGGAGTATGTTGGGAAGATTCAGTGAGAACATGAGGACGGTCCAGGCTGGGAAGGCACTGGGAAGGTGCGAGCAGCCCACACGTACCTATTCAGACAAGAACGGAACTCACGGAGCGTGGAGCTGCAGACATTGTGTCAGCGTGGCATGCAGGGAATGAAGAGCGGCAGTAGGAGAGAGCGGAAGCGGATCCCGAAAGTTGAACGGCAGTCAACTGTAGCAAGGGTGTCGCAGGCCAATGCAGAGTCGCCTTGGGTTACCAAAAGGGGAGCCCCTGATGCAAGCCAGATTTCCAGGAAGCAGATTCTGAAATGAAGATCAGTGTGAAGGAAACTTCTTGGAAAGTGCTCGAGTATCAACCCCTATAGCGTTAAGGGCAGCAAGCAGGGAGGAGCAGAGGGCTACATTGCCGTCGCCAGCCTCAGCCCACCCATCCCTTACAGCTGACATGGCCCTTTTAAGTTGTCCCAGATTGAGTCATGAGGCCAAGTGTTGACATCTGTGCATGCTCACTCACCAGACACAGGCTGCCTCTGGGAAGGGTCATGTCCATGAGGAGGCATCTCTCCTCAGCAAGGACAATTCCAGCTGAGCGCCGCAAGCCAGCCGCACTCCCTGCAGGTGAGGGAAACAAATCCTTCCATGCTGAAAGGAGATCTGGGCATGCAACCCAACAATACTGATGAGACCCTGCGGAGCTCACATGGATCCTGCTTTCAGGGCTGGCCTTGGGGAAACTGGTAGTGTTGTCAGAATTTTCCCACAGTGCCCCTTACGTCGCTTCCCAGCGTTCTTCATACCCTCTCCTTTCAGCATCCTGGAGCCCCAGTATCTCAGTGTGAATCCATACCAAGGGGTCAGAACTCATCATGGTGCCATCCCCAAAATGTCAAGCAGTATTTCAAAGGCAGTCCTCAACGACACCATGTTTAATTCAAAAGAAAGTACCATGCATGGTGCGATTTCCGTATCAGTGTTACAAGGGGTCTTTGCGCAGGCCGATTAAAAACCAGATTGCTAAAGAGAAATCAAAACTAGAATCCTTCCCCTCCAAAGTGAGTTGTTTTGGGTGATTTTATTTGCCCTGAAGACATGTTCCCTGAACTTGGAGCGAGATCCAGAGCTGGTGAAAGTTTCCCCTTCTGGGTAAGTTCCCAGGAAGAGTAATGACGAACTTTTGATGCTTGGCAGAGCAGAAGGTTGGGCCGCCCGAGGGCGTGCATTGGGGCCTCTGAACGTACCACAGAAATCATCCCCCTCAGCGGCAACAACAGCACCACTCCCCACCACCACCGCCGTGACCACCATGGCTGAGGGAGGCCTTCTTTAATTAAAGCAACTATCTTACCTTCCCATCAGTGCAATTAGAATTTAACGAACGAGACCACTTCTTTCAAGGCTTCGACTTACAGCTGATCTCAATATTCATGTAGTTAAAAAAAAAACCCATCCACCATCCACTCTGAAAGTGTGAGAGGCAGCAGAGCAATAGGAATGAAAGAGATGGAGTCATTCTATACTGGAGGGAAGAACCAGGGGAGATCATGGTGGCTTTAGAACGACCCGAGGAAAGGTGACCACTTCCTTTCGAGAGTCTGAAGGAATGAGGAAAACTTTTATCTTCCTGGCATGGGGCCAGGGGAGATATATTAATGAATTATTCAATTAATAAGCATTCATGCGACACCTCTTTGACCAGGCTCTCTGTTAGGTCCACAGAAGACTGGACAGGAGGGGAAATACAGAGATAAATAAGATGCAGGTTCTATTTTAAGGAGCTCACAGTCGACTTCCAGCTACACTTCAGGCATGCACACCAAAGTGACAACTAATAAGGCAAGAAAGTCAACGACAGTATAAAGAAAGTCACAGCAGATGGTGAGTATACTTACGGTGATGAGCACTGAGTAATGTATGTTAATTGTACTTCAACAATAAAAAAAAAATTAAGAGCTGGAGGCAAAAAGAGAAAGAAAGTCACTGGAGTTCTAAAAGCCATGGTGTTTTGGAGGATGCAGAACCCAAAGAAATGGAGAGAAAGTGGGGAGTCTTCCAAGACAGGAACAAAGCATAGCACGGCAAGAAATGGGCCTGGACTGTTCTGGCATCAGTGAGTAATAATAAGTAACAAACAAATGAGCCAGACACTGTTTGGGAAACTTAAGTCATTAAATGCTTGCAACACCCTTACAAAGTCAGTCTTATTATTATCCCCATTTTAGAGATGGGGAAACGGAAGCACATAGGGGTTAATTAACTTGCCCCAGGTCACACAGATAGGATGTGGCAGGACTGAGATTAAACGCAGATATTTTTACTCTAAACCAGTGCGGCACAACAGAAGTATAAAGTGAGTTAAAAATATTAGCCACGTATGTAATTTTAAATATTGTATTAGCCACATTAAAAATAGAGAGTAGAGGTGCCTGGGTGGCTCAGTCAGTTAAGCATCTGTCTTCGGCTCAGGTCGTGAACCCACGATCCTGGGATCGAGCCCTGCATCAGGCTCCCTGCTCGGCGGGGAGTCTGCTTCTCCCTCTCCCTCTGCCCTTCCTCCTGCTCATGTTCTTTCTCTTTCTCTCTCAAATAAGTAAAAAAATCTTTTAAAAAATTAAAAAATTAAAAAATAGAAAGCAGTAGAGGTGAAATTGATTTTACTAATGTTTTCTTAAACTCATATTTCCAAAATATGATCATTTCAATATGTAGTCAACAGAATTTGGTTGTTGTTGTTGTTAAAGATTTTATTTACTTATTTGACACAGAGAAGGAGAGAGAGCACAAGTAGGGGGAGTGGCATGCAGAGGGAGAGGGAGAAGCAGGCTCCCCGCTGAGCAAGGAGCCCGATGTGGGACTCGATCCCAGGACCCTGGGATCATGACCTGACCTGAAGGCAGATGCTTAACCTACTGAACCACCCAGGCGCCCCCAGAAAAATTATTAATATGGCATTTGACATTGGGTTTTTTTTTCATACTAAATCCTTGAAATCTGGTGTGTGTTCTGCACTTATAGCACACTTCAACTGGGCCATGTCAAGTGCTTGCTAGCCACACGAGACCGGTGGATACTACGTCAGACGATGCAGCACCCAACCATAGGCCGTGTTTTTTAACCACTCGGCGATGCCGCTTCCATGGTTGGTGGCTAACTGGGGACTGGACTGGAAAGGTACACGAGGGACAGGTTGGAGAAGGTCTCTAAGGGCAAGTGAAGGAGGCAATGACTCCTAGAAAGCCTTTTGAACTGACATAACAAATGCAGGGCCTTATCCATGAGGCAAGCCTGAACCCCTCTTATGCGATCTGCTCATTGGTACGAAGCAATCGCTGTGATGTGGTTTTATGAGAGGTAACCTGGTATGACACAGGACAGCCCTGATACTGGAGCCCAGCAGACTGGGGCGTGGGCCCTGCCTGCACCACATACCAGCTGTGTGATCTTGGGCAAGTTACTTAATCTGTTTAAGCCTCAGATTCTACATCTATAGCTATAAAATGAGAATAATCATGCTGACGTCACAGTGCTATTGTGAGGATTAAACCAGATAATAGATTTAAAGCTCTTAGTACAGCACTTGACAAGTCATAAATGCTCAAGAAATGTGAGCAATTCCTATTCTCAAGAGCCGCAAGTTACACAATTACAAATTTCCAAGTCACGCAGTGAGCCAGTCTCTGGATTGTCACCCGAGTCTCTGCACACCACCTTTCTATTCGGCCTCTTTCCACGGTACCAGGTAGAGGGCAAGTCAGATGGGGCAATAAACTAGTATAATCCGCGCAGAGACCTTGGAGGGGTGTGGTGAGAAGACCCAGAGGGCTCACTCAAGAGCCTGCCAGCTTGAGATAATCTTCCGAGAGATAAAATGGAAAGGAAGGATGAGTAATGATGCCTGAACAGGGGTGCTCATCCAGTCAAGAAAAGCCAGTTAAGATCCTTGAACATCAGAGCTGGAAGGAGAGTTAGGGATCACTCAGGGTAGATCAACCTTCCTCCTTTTACAAATGCAGGAACTGAAATCCAATGGCATGAAGTAATTACCAGGGCCTGGCAGCTAGTTAGGGGCAGAGCCAGAGCCAGGAATCTCAGTGCCTGACCCTGCTCCACACTTAACAAATCTTGCCTGGGACTGTTTTGTTCTCACATCAGCCCTGGCTTGGGTCGGAAATACCTGGAAAGCTTTCAAAATCTACAGATGTTGGGTTCCTCCACAGGACATTCATGTGGATGTGCCTCTTTATTTACACCGACCATTTCCTGACCCCCTCCTCCTTTTGTTAGCCTTTCCATCCCCACCTTCAAAATCTGGCTCTCTACATAGCTCTTCTGTGAGGGTTTTTTCAGTTAGCTATGTTAATAACAGTACCAATGTCAACACTGGTAATGGCTAGCATTGTGGGGGCTCAGGACATGTCAGCCACTGTGCTGGGCACCTTGCATGGATCATCTCATTTAATCCGCACAAGGACGATTCCAGTTTTCTTAAGCCCCATCAAATAGATGGGGAGACCTAGGCTCATTCAGTGGTGAAGGAACTCGCTCAAAACCAAACTGTTGTAAATGATGGAGCTAGAATTTAAGGCCATCACAAGGTCTGACTTTGGAGCCCATGCTCTGAAGCCCAATTCTATATAATCGCCACGTGACTTTGAACAATAGAGATCCAGTTCTGACCCTATTTTATAGATAGGGAAATGGAGGTCTTTGAAAATTAGGTAACCCAATTAGGTCACAGTCATGGTTGATGGCAGGAATAACACTGGAGTCTGGGAAATAAACACAAGAATTATCATCACCGGGGCGCCTGGGTGGCTCAGTCGTTAAGCATCTGCCTTTGGCTCAGGTCATGATTCCAGGGTCCTGGGATCGAGCCCTGCATTGGGCTCCCTGCTCAGCGGGAAGCCTGCTTCTCCCTCTCCCACTCCCCCTGCTTGTGTTCCTGCTCTCACTGTGTCTCTCTCTGTCAAATAAGTAAATAAAATCTTAAAAAAAAAAATTATCATCACCATGTGTTTTATCTACCTAATATGTATCATACTCTTTCTACAGATTATCTAATTTAGTCCACCTAATGAGGAAGATATTTTAGCCACATGTTATATGGGTGAGGAAACCGAGGCACCGACAGGTTAGTTAACTTGTCCTGGCTTGCACAGCCAGGAAGTAAGAGGGCCAGTTTTTGAACTCATATGTATCTCAACACTGGATTTCCCATTTCCTGGTCCATTATATAATATTTCTAGAACTTACTATACGTCAGGACTTTACATGCTTTTTAACAATCATCCCAGTAATTCTCTGTAGCAAATAACAAACTCCAAGTTTAAAATGAAGCAACTCAGAGAAGGCAGGAACATGCTCAAGTTTGCTTGGCTAGTAAGTGGTGGAGCTGAGATTTGAACACAGGTCTATTTGACTCAAGGTCTTAAACTCTTCACTACTGATATACTGTGCTGGATGACCTGGACCCTAAGAGAGAACAAGGGTTGGGACCATTGTGAGATCTCACCAGTGCAACTTCATTTGCTTTGGTTTGTGAAAACGAGCAGAAGAGGGTGGCCTGTCCTGCACTCCAAGTCCCTCCCTAACTGCTGGTAGCTTACCCCCAGTGTGGACTTCAGTGCTGATACTTCCCAATAAAGTACGCATCCCCTTGCATCTCTTTCGAGCTTGAAAATAGACAATAGGAGGTCACACTTTCCAAGAACAACCTCCTTGCGGCTAAGAGCCAGCTGGAGATATTTCAGTCCCAATTAGGTAATTTTGAGGGGTAAGTTATAAGCCTATAAAAGTGAGCAGTCACAGTAGTGATTTGCAGGTAATCTTTATAAAGGATTCCAAGGATCATCATTATGAACGTTGGTCACACTTTCTCCACTGCCTTTACTCTGTTGAGTTCTAAGTACTTGTCCAACATAAACTCACGAAGTCCCCCAACATCCCATGATGGTAAAGGGAAGGAGAAGGTGACTTAGCAGGAGGAGGTATGCTTAGGGTCAAGGGGGAGACTTAGCAAAAGAATCTAGACCCAGTCCCCAAGCAAAGATGGTTAGATCAATCCTAACTCCGCTGTGAAAGTCACTCAAAGGCAAGAAGTCACATCTCTTCTGTGGCTGAAGACCAGACAATTTATTTTCCTCTATTAGGAAAAAATAAATTAAAAGAAGCACTAATAAAAAAAAATCAGGGAAAGGAAATAAGCAATTTCCATCTCTACCTTTTCCTTTTTTTTTTTTTTTTTTTAAGTAGACTCCACGCCCAGCGTGGAGCCCAACACAGGGCTTGAACTCATGACCCTGAGATCAAGACCTGAGCTGAGATCAAAGAGTCAGAGGCTTAACCGACTGAGCCACCCAGGCACCCCTCTATGTTTTCATTTTTTAGATTCCAGACTTTTCTGTCCCATCTGTTGTTCTGAAAAAAGAATTTTTTTCCACAGTTTTCTATAAAAGGGGGTCCTCTGTTTCTCAGTGTAGGTAGTTTGAGACACCTCTCTTTCTTTTTTTATTTTCCCATTTGCTTCAGTTCCTGTGTCTTTGGAATCTTTTTGTCCATCCCTTCCAAATATCTCATTTCACCCCTTCTCTGTCTATTGAATTGGAGTGGTTTCTTCAGGCTCTAAGCAAACTCATTCCTTGTCCTTTCAGCTGCTTTCCTGAATTGCCGTTGCACCCAATTCTGTTTTACTGACCACAATTGGTGCAGCTGGGATGGAGAAGGGGCAACTAAAAAAGAAATGCTAATCAGACCTTTTTATAGAGGATAGTAAACACATGCACACACACAGCGCTCCGATTTAAGGAGAAACGTATCTTTTCTCAGTATTCCACACAACCAGGATGATAAGTTTTCCAAAATTCCCTCCAATACACGTTTCTTCCATTGACCTGGGGAGGCCAGGGGAGAGCTATGGTATGGCTGGCCTTCTCCACATTCCCTTCTTTAAGTGAGTGGTTTCAGACCGAGCTCAAACATTCAGAGGAGAAGGGCATACAGACATGAAGGAGCACTTACCAGGTCAATGTCTATATGGAGACTGTTGGTGGAAACAGAAATGGGTGTGGGGAGGAGGCCACAGAGGCAGGAATGGGGCAGTGAGGTTTCTTGTATTTCAGTTACGGCCAGGAGTAACACAGAGAGCTCGATCAGACCTTTGCCTTGAGACCAGAGGCAGGAACCATACTCTGCGTGGGATTTTTGGTTGGTGGTAGTCTTTTGTTCTGCTTTGGTTTTTCACCTGGGGAAAAGGAAGAGCGAGGGGCAAGGCCACTGCGGATATCCTAAATCCGTGGGGCTTAATACCAAAGGTGCTCTACTGGATTTCTTCGGGAATGTTCCCCAACCCTTAGCTAGGGAACAGAGCCAAAGTGGGAGGAAAATGGAAAGAACAAATGAGCAAACTGGAGGAAGCTTGTTAGAAAAGAACCCCAGCCTTGCAAACAAGATCTCTGCAGTTCATGTAAGGTGTGGGGGACACCGTTTACTCTCTCCGGGCTTTGGTGTCCCCATCTGCAAAACCAGCCTTACACTGATTCATCTCCAAGTACGTTCTGGCTCTACCATTCACATTATTAAACAGTATAAACAAAACCATTCCCTTTTGTCTATTTTGCTATGGAGTCATAGAAAATAGTCCTGAAGTGGGACACAATTTATTTCAGTCATCCACCGAGCCAAAAGGACCCATCTTTGAGAGAAAAGTCCTGCTCATTTAAAATCTGAGTCGACACCAAAGTAATTCTCGTCGCCATCCAAAGCTTACTCCTCTGGAGCCCTGAGCAAGGCCCCTTTAAGGTTGGGCGTGTGTGCAAGAAACAGGCGAGTTCACGTGTGAGCCCTGCTCTCCCTCCACATCTGACACGGCAAGTGAGGAGGGTGGGGGCGAGGTGGGGGGAGGAGAGGAGGAGATGGGAACTTTCTAACGATCTTCTTTAGTTAATAGGCACAAGTTGTTAGCTTGATCTGAGAAGGCCTCTTTCCCCGTGTGCCAATTCCACCCCCACCTTTTTGTAATGGGTTTAGTTCCCACAGCTAATGTACTGCGTAATGAGGCCGGAGGGAAGCCGAATGCTCTGGAGTAATGATACGGAGCCTCCCAGGCCCTGACAAAGGACAGAGAGAGCCCGGCTGGATGGTCTCAATGACAGGGTCCAGGCTCCTTTCAGCCCTGGCGAGTGAAAGCCTCCTCCTGCCCAAGGCTTGTGTGAAGCAGAGTGTCACGGTCCAGGCCCTGGTGTAAAAAACCCCAAGAGGTCCTGGTACAGGAGAAATCCCTGCCAGGCCAAGTCTGTTGGTTTTTCTAAACCTGGTCCAACCTTCCTTCACCTCCCTCCTGGTCTTCTAGTCACTCACTGGTCCAATGGCCTCTTACTCTCAGGGTGGGGTACACTTTCCCCATAGAACCCACTCCCCATAGGGTAAGAAAGACCCTTGCCCCATCCCATTGGCATTTATGAGGCTGCAGGTGAGGACATAAGGGCCACACTTTGGGCAAGCAAAAGCCCAGTAGGAAAAAGAGCCATGTTGAGAAGGCAACCCTAATTCTCTTGGTCATTTTTGATGGCTCTCTTCTCTGCTCCATTGCACTTCGCTCTAGGGGAATGTCACCTACTTTGTTTCGCATGCTAATACCATCCTGTGTGCCTCCATCATCCCCATCTGACCTGTGCTCTTTAACTGCTCCTTAGCCACCTCTTCATTCTCTATGGTCTCTGCTTATAATATACAATACAGACCAGGAGCTTATTCCATGTGTATTGAGTTGAAATTATTTAAATGACAAGGAACTCTGTTCCAAATATTTATGTCCTAGGGAAAAAAAAAACCTGCGGGTTATTATAGATTATTTCCTGAAGCCATCAAGCCAGTGGACTCTAGGCCTTCCCAAAGTGGAAGGAGGATGATGAGGAAAGGTAAGATGTCAGAATCAAAGGCAAAAACATTCAGTCTTTGGACAAATTCAACGTTCACCTGTCCACTGAAGAAAAAATTAGAAACTTCACAGCTGGAGAAGTTCAGCAAGAGACAATTGGGAAGATCAGAAGGACGTTGGTGGGAGAAGATCAGTTGTATGACCACAACCTCGATGTGTGCTTTAGAGTTTATGAAGTGAGTATAACATTGACTTCGTCTTCCCAGCATCTGTTACAGTGCCCTCTAAAATGCAGGGATGTTGTCTGGCACCTTCAAATGAGAAACACAGGCTCCTAGAGGTCAG
>NW_023270504.1:27385921-27410438 GCF_011800145.1 Mirounga leonina
TGTTGTCTGGCACCTTCAAATGAGAAACACAGGCTCCTAGAGGTCAGGTTACAAGGGGGCACACTAGTAAATGCCAGACACAGTACCCCCAGACCAGTGTTCTTCTCACTCTGCCATGGATCTATAAGATTTGTCAGTGTTAGGCAGAGGCTGCACACAGAGACAAGTTTGGACAGTCACGAAGGACCAGAATTGGTGAAAAGGGCTTGCTCATTGCCTCCACAAACCTATAACCTGGGGGAACCCTGGAAGCTTGAATGAGATGAAATGTGGAACAACCAAAAAGACAGGCTTTTTATGGGGTGAGTTGTAATCTTGCAGTGCTTACTGGATAACTAGTAGGTCTTGTTACCAGCCATGTGTCAAGCTCTGTGGTAGGTGCTTTGTTTCCCATGGGAATTCTACGAGTTAGACATGGTGCCTGCCCTCATGGGTTTACTTTCAAGATGATGGGATTGGGACATAGGAATGTCTTTAAAGACAACTGGGAAAATTCGTATTCAGTGAGCCCAAGTGGGTTCGTGAGGGAAAGTGGGGAGTTGGGGAAAGTTTCCTGGTCCTCTGGGACTGATGTTGGGTTCATATTCCTTCCACTAAATGTGCCTTGGGCACTGGACAGGGACAGACGCCTGGATTGGTACAGAGCCATGTGGCTCTGTGTTCTGGTTCAAGATGCCATTTCTCATACTCTCACTGCCAAGTCATGGACCATCTCAGGAGACTATTCTTATCTCTTGGAAGGTCCTAAGATGCATGGTCCCTCTCACCTTACCTGGAGAGGGCTGTTCCAGGCCTGTTTTTAAGTTCCCCAGAGACGAGCCTCTTTAAAATCTTTCATTTTTCTGCATTCAGACAAACATAGAACAGCTATCTCCAGCCAGGGATCAATACCACATTCCAGACCCATGGCCTCTTTGTGGTTCTACCTCAGGGCTTTTCCCTTTGCCTGGAATCCACCCCCAAGGTAATCACATGACCATTTCCCCTCCCTGCTCAGATCTCAACTCAAGTGTCACCTCCTCAGAGAGACATTCCGTTATCTAAAATAGCTATCCCTCCAGTCATTCTCTGTCTCCTTACTCTGGCTTATTTTATTTTTTTCATAGTTCTTATCACTATCTGACAGTATATCAATTTCCAGTTTGTGTATTGCCTCTAAGATAATGTAAGCTCCATTTAAGGAAAGAACCATGCTTTTGTTGACCACTGTGTCTCCAGTTCCTAAGAGGATGGCTGGCACACAGTAGGCCGTCAATGACTGTCCAGGGAATGAATGACCACAGGCCATTCCCAAAAGAACTGTCCTCCTACCCTGCCCTGTGTCGTCTCTTCTGCCTGAGAAGTTATTACCACCATTGCCATTACCAACCACTGTTTTATGTACTAGCGTAACAGTTAATGTTTTTACAATCATTCACTAGACTCCTATAATCTTAATAATTAATTAAGTGCCTGTAATACAACAGGAGTGTGCCTGGCATATAGCAATGACTTGATTCATGTTTTTTTATTCACTCTCATGACAGCCTAGATTGGATTAGCCAAGCACATCGTAATCATATGGAAGAGTGATGACCATTTGTCAGTACTTGTTAGGCACAGTGCCAAGTTTTGGGCTGGGGGCTTTCACATACATTTTCTTATTTACTTCTCTCAGGAGCCCCAAGAGATAAGTCTTCTTACCCTCCAAGGTCACAGTTAGTACCTGGACTACTGGTACGCCAAACCATACTGCTGGACTAAACATTCCTGTCCTGGAAAAAAATCTTACCTTCTCAGTTACTCCTGGAATAAGCCCTGGTTTGTTCACCCGTAAAAATGAAAGACCTTTCAGGTACTTTGCAGTTGCCAGTTCTATGAGTCTATCTCCTCCACCTTGGTGTGAGCAGGATCAGCCCCTGCTCGCATACTGAGCTTCGCCACTGCCTCTATCTCTGCAAGATAATTTCTTCAAAAGACACCGGGTAGGGGTTCCTGGGTGGCTCAGTCGTTGGGCGTCCGCCTGGGTCCCAGGGTCCTGGAATCGAGCCCCACATCGGGCTCCCTCCTGAAGGAGGGAGCCTGCTTCTCCCTCTCCCACTCCCCCTGCTTGTGTTTTCCCTCTCTCACTGTCTCTTTCTCTGTCAAATAAATTAATAAAATCTTAAGGAAAAAAAAAAAAAAAGACACCCGGGTAGTCTGTCTTCTCACTTTGTACCCCTTTCTCCTTCTTAGATCATTTCCCTTCTTGGAGCAGGACATGTGATGCCCTTTGTCCTCACTGCCCCCTTCATGAAAAGGCTTTCCCCCAAGGCCCTGCTCACCTGACACGCACCCCCTCATTAAAAATGAGTGACGTCCTCTTTCAGTTGGCCTCATCATGTTCTTCCTGGTTTCGCCCAGAGCTGCTGCCAAGACTTCCCACCTTGCCTGCCTGGCAAACATAACTCTTTTATGCTAGGCCTCGGTTATCAGAAATAAAATGAGCCCCTAAGTCAATCAAGCCCAGGCAGTTGGGCTGACTTCTTCATCAGTTATCAGAGTTAGGGAATTAGGACCCAAGCCAGGCTTCCAGAACCAAAGTCTATTTACCCAAAACACCAGCACTCACTAGCGGAGTGATGCTGCCACATGGTTTGGAAAAAAGTTTCTGGCATTACATGCGGCGAGCACAGAACACTGTTGGTTGGGAGAACAGAGGGGGTTTATGATCCACTTAAAATATTTGTGTAAGGAAAGCAGGGATTCACCACCTGTTTCCCCTTCTACTGATATCTATGACAGCTGAGGAATCTTACCCTTCATAAAAGCTTCGGCTCCGTGCCCAAACCTTCTAGCCTATTCTTTCCATTTATATGAACGTTTTCACGGAAAAGCATAAACCTCGCCTCTTCATGAGAGAGGAGAGTTCTTCCAACTTCCAGTGGGGTGACCAGTGTTTTTTGTACAGGTCTTGGCAGCTCAGCCCCAGCCCCCGGTGGAGGATGAGACGAATGTGCTGCCATGAATGCTCTTCTGCTCCCGATCTGGGGCGGTTGTTGGCATGAATGGAGGTCAAGAATGGAGTACACAGTAGGCACACCATAAGAGCTGGCACAGGAAGGAAAACCAATCTCCCCTGTCTCTTTTCAGTGCCCCTTACTCCTAAAGTACCATTAGCTTTCTCCTGGAAAGTGTCTGGATATGATGAATCCATCAACAGGTACTTGAATACTCCTTATTCCCCACCCCTCCACCCCCGCCTCCGGGGCCCAGAGTCTGGCTGGGCACTCTGGGAACACCACAGGCCAGGCTCTCCCCTGCCCCCTGAGGAGCCTGCGGGCTTTTGGAGGGGAGCACCATTGTGAAAGTAGAAAATTTTATAGTTGGAGGTGCTCTTCAAAGTTACCTGCTCCAAATCTCCTCCTTGAATAAACATGGAAACTGAGGCCTGGAGAAACAATGTGAGATATTCCAGATCACACAGCTAATTGGTGGCAGGCAAGGCTAGATCTTCTAACTTCCGATGTAGTGTGCTTTTCATTATGCCAGCAGAATCACTATAAAAAAAATAATTTGTTTAGCACCTGTCTTTGGACTGCGCTGCTAAACAAAGTACATTACATAGACAGGGTGCAGGCTCTTTGCCCACAGCTTAGTATGGGAACAGAGACCTGACCACATCAATGCAGATAACTCTATGAAAGAGGACACCATGGTGCGTGCACATACACTGAATCAAGGGAAACATTAAACCATGAACTGGCTTTATTGTAAGGCCTCTTGGTGGTATGACAAAGTTATAATGAATTCCGTAAATTAGGTCAGGAACTGAGAGGCGGGAGAGTATCTGTGGTTTGGCGGGAGGTGAGAAAGGGCAAGAAGGCAGCCCACTGAGAGAAACTGGACTCAGATGACAGATTCAGCATCCACGCCGGCATCATACTTTCACTGCAAACTCCTAGACCAGATGTCCTTTAAAAACACAGAAAATGCTGGGAAAACAAGAAACCCAAGGAGATTCTAGAGGGACAGTTCTGGGGAGAACATCCCCAGAAGCCAGCTCACCCATCCTAGGGGTAGGGCTTCACCCATATGCACCTATGGGCTTCCAAAAAGATGTATCTACACTTTCTTAAAATCAAGAGAGGAGACTTCTGCAGCCTGTCAGCGGACACTTTCCAGTGCTACCCTTAATCCTCAGAGTTGGGAGCCTATATTCATTGTGCTTCATGCAATGGCCACTCCCTTTTGCTGGGGAGGTGGTGGAAGTAGAAACCTGTGCATTTTGCCCACTGCACAATTCCCCTGAGAGCTGCCCTGTATTAACTATGCACCCTCTAGCCATTTCTTCTGCAAATTATACAAACCTGCAGCTCCAAACTTTAGGATCCTCCCAGATCCCTCCTCTTGCTTCACCTCCCAACAAGCCCAGAGACACTGTTTCTAAATTCACTCCTGGATACCATTATGCAGCCGATTCTGGATCCCTTGGAGGGCTCTTCTGATTGTCTCTGGAGCGAGGGCAATGAATTGGCCTATCTCGCTAACTGCCCTATGATTTAAGTCGCTAATAGTTAAGCATCATAATGTGATAAAGTCATCAGCTCATTTTATAGGAGGGTTTTTTTTTTTTCTTGACAGTCCGACTTGCTTTCTAAGCATTACATTGCCCCGTCACCTTATTGTACTGAGAGCCAGAATCTTAACCAAAATTTCTGCCTCATCCTGTCTTAGCTTTCTTTCCCCTTGTGTGGTTCATTGAAGTTCACCAAAGCCACCACTTCTGCCACTGGATCAGTGGTCAATTCTTAATTATCCACATGTAGAATAGCTATTCTGTGGGTCTTCATTTGCTGTTGGCTGTTGTGTGGCATGGACTAACAGAAGACAGACAATCTCCTGCAAACTATAATGAGGAAAGCAGACTTCTGCGTAGTTGAGAGCTGTGCCCAGAAACTTAGAATGGCCACGGTTTGGACAGTTGGCCAACCCCAGGGACCAGGTGATGTGTGGTCAGCTCTTCGTGCCTAAGGGAGAGGAAGCTCATCTGCTCTTCTAAGAAAGCTTGGTTCTGGGGGATGATCAGCATCCTCCGTGTGCTTAGCAGGACACTGCAAATGCCTGTTGATGAACAGGCATCATTAGTTAATCCATCTGCAGGCTCTAAACACCCACCAGGGATTTGAATTCCACATACTGAAGCAGCAGCGGGGTCAGCAGCTGTCACTCAGCACCTGCCACAGGGGAACTGGCCAGATTTCAGAAAGGGTCCTCTGAGGCCAGAGATTGCAAGAAGGAGAGATTCCAGGGGCATTGCGGGGGGGGGGGGGGGCGGGTGGAGTGACAGCTGGGGTTGAAGAAGAAGGTGCAGAGAGGAACTTGAGGGAGAAAAGGAGAAGGGAGGATGTGCAAAAAAACCAAGAAACGCTCCATGAAAAGAGGCAGAAAGAGGATAAATGGTAAAGGAGCAACCTCAAAATGAAGCCAGAGATCACCAAGGGAAGTTCTGGCAGGAAATCTCAGACTGCCTTTCCCAAAGACACCTTCCTGCTATTTTGGCCACCAGAGGGCTCCTGTATTCCAAAGATATTATGGAAAAGGGACAAATGTCTCCAATATTTCCTGCTCTCAGCATACACCTGTGAAATTAGCTCTTTCGGTTCATGTATACAAAAAGTTGTCTTTGAGAGTTGGGAGATTCAATTCTAATTTCAACACCGTGTCCCTGACTCAATAGGGCCAGAAACCATCAACCTCTCTGCTCTGCTTCTTTATCTGCTGAAATGGAAAGGCTGCCTCATACCTTGTTACAACCTACAGCCAGAATCAGGTTAGGGAGAAGCAGAGGGAGAAAAAGTTTCTAGCAAGCAAGATGAGCTTGCAGAAATACACATCATCTCTTTCCAACATTCATATTTAGTTAAAGACGAGAAGCCCTGTTTTGGATGTCTTATACCATCCTTGACCTGGTGAAACTCATATGTCAAGGAAAAGAATAATGCACATGTGTTTGGTAAAAGGCTCAGGCTAGTGGGCCTGTTCTGTCAATTTCTAACTATTTGACCTTGGCTCAAACACCTAACCTCATGAGCTACAATCTTTTCCTCTATAAAATGGAAAGTTTTCTTATCTCACAGGCTGGACACAGACTTGAATGAGATAATGTCTTTGAAGAGAGTTGGCACATGGTAAAAGCTCATTATCCACTCAGTCACTCAAGTCTGCCCTACATGTGAGATCGACATTACCAAGAGTACCAATACAGTTGCAAAACTGGAACAAACTGGGCAAGTTCAGTCTGAGGAAGAGAAGGCTAAGAATGACATCCTATCTACCTTCATACATTTGAAGGACTATGATATGGAAGAGGGATTAGAACTTTTGGCACCCTAAGAAGTAGAAATGGAATCTATGGGTGGAAGTATTGGGAAATCAGATCAAGCTTGCTAGAGAATTATATGAATTGCCTAACATTAAAACTTTCCATAAATGGAGTAAGTCGTCCATGTAAAATACCAAGTTAGCTCGTATCTGGGCAGGCACGGGGTGGAAGGGGGAGTGGTGTTCAAGGAGAAGTTGGATGAGCAATGTCAGTGAAGTTGTAGTGTAATTCCTGCATCAGGTGGCAAGAGCTGGGTTATGTGACCCACAAGAGACTTTCCAACTCAGGGAATTCTAGGATTCTTTGTTCCAAACATAGGGGGAAGAGGGAAAGCATTGTTATGTCAGACTGGTTAAAAGGATGGTCCATTTTCCAACATGTACACTTCCCCTGTACCATATGCTTCCTATGCATCTGGCCAGCCCTGATCTTATCTCTGGCCACAGAGTAGCTGGTGCTTAAGCCTTGGATAATTACTTCTATGCTAAGATGCTAGTCACATAGAAGACAGTTGATAGAGATCCATGGGTTTGTGTTTCTGACACAAGAGTGGCTATCCAAAGGGAGGTAGGGATGGAGGGCAAAGCTGTGAATACAGAATGAATACCTAATGAAGAAAGGGATGTAAGGTGAGTACAGTGGAGTACATGCTTGGGTCACAGTTCAAACTTCTTTAGATCAGGAACTGTGTAATCTGGGTCACTTTCCTTCCCCCTCTATCTGACACTGAAAACAATCTTCTCTCAGTCAGGGAACTCTGTCTGGACACAGGACGTTTGGAAACTCTTCATCTGTATGAGCTGCAATGCAAAACAAAATCCCATTTAGACCTTGTCTCTAAAAGGGCTAAGCAGGTTTTCATAGTTTTTCTAAGATAGAATGGACTGAGAAGGGAGAAGGTATTCCTAGCTTTTGTGGAAGAATATTGAAGGGGATCAGGGGAAGTAGTGTATCTCAGGGGTCGAAGCATGGGATGGCAATCTAGAGGAACTTGATTTTGAAACTCAACTTGATCATTAACTAGATGTGAAAATTTTAACAATATCCAAGTTTCGGTTTCTTTATCTGTAAAAGAGAGATAATAATATCTCATGGAATTTTTCCTGATTGTATGAAGTGCCCAGTATAGGGCTTGGCACATAGTGCTGTTAGACCATGGTAGGGTACTCTTGCTATTACAGATTTAGTAGCAGTCAGGAGCAAGGGACAAAGGAACTGGAAAAGTCCCAGCTCAGATAGGAAGGATATGCAGATTCATAGAGTCAGAAGAAAGGTGTGGGTATGTTTGCCTTGAAGGTGTAACCAAGAGGCTGTTACACGTTTGAAATTATATAAATGAACTGGTATCTGCACCATATGTACAGGGTTTGGTTTAAGTAAAGTGAGGGCATGGGTGTGGACACTATGCCATCAAACAGGCACAGTGTGGGTCACCTTAAAAAGAAACAGATTGGATCATGTTGCAAGGGAGCAACATTCTCCACGTGGCTGGACTCTGGAAAGTAAATGGACCCCCACTGCATATAAGGCTTCCTGAGGAAGGGCAAGCAGAGACTCTTAGAACCAGTTCTGAAGTAATGGGTAGGTCGGAGGGTGGATGGTAGCCAGTGGCCCTCCAGTTTTTCTGAGGCCGGTAGAGGGGGAGATGTGCTTTGAGTGAATCAGTTGGGAACTAGTTATCCCCAAAGGGCTTCCCTATGCTCAGATTTGTTAAAACATTGGTGTTTCTGACCATGGGACATTAAGAAATAGTCTTCTTGAGTGCTTTAAGTATAAGGCCATTACTCATGATGTCTGCCATCTTCACTGAATTCATACCTGGATGCCAGTCATAGGATATCAGATAGCTGTTCACATCTGCTGGCCCAAATGCTGGCTATAGAAAGTACATAATGTGGGGTGCCTGGTGGCTCAGTCGTTAAGCATCTGCCTTCGGCTCAGGTCATGATCCCAGGGTCCTGGGATCCAGCCCTGCATCGGGCTCCCTGCTCAGCAGGAAGCCTGCTTCTCCCTCTCTCACTCCCCCTGCTTGTGTTCCCTCTCTCGCCGTGTCTCTCTCTGTCAAATAAATAAATAAAATCTTTAAAAAAAAAAAAAGTACATAATGTTTCACTGGAAGAATGGAAAAATACCATGGCTTTTAAGTCACAGGATCATGATTTGTACCAGGGCCATGTGGGTCTGTGGTAGAGACTTGAAGGTATCAGATTCCAACTATTGGCCCTGTTATGTGCACTATTAGGCAAAGTGCCCTGCTAATGAAGCAGGGTACCAAATATTTCACTACTCCCCTCCATTACTCTGCAGAGCAAATATAATTACCTTTCCTCTGTTGGAGGAGGCCTTGGAGGCAATCAGTTAACTCTCTTCAAAAGTTAAGCGACTTCCTTCTCAAGAACTTGAAGTGGGAGGGAATGCGAGTCACCTGTCCTGTTTGCAAGAACTTCCTGTCTCTCTCCCTCCAGCCCACCCTCCCTGATGCAGCCTGAAGGGTCTGCCAATCCAATGGAGTTCAGACTTTTTAAACCCTGAGCCACTGTAATAAGTACATTTTATATCATGGCTCAGAACACACACACACACACAAACACATCCAAATACATTCATTTCATGAAACAATACTTACGGCATGCATGTATTTTGATATTTTCTATTCCATACTATACTCGCCCATTCCATTACTGAAATGTTGTTCATGACCCGAATTTCACTATATAACCTGAAGAAGTTAGCACAGTGTTTTTCACCACTAATCTCTTCTATTTAAAAGCCTGCAATTGGTCTCCATTTCTTACCAAATAAAGTTCAAATTCCTTAAGATGACAAAGGCCATTTATGATGGTCTTTCTCTTCCAGATCAATCAGTTCTGCCAAATTCATCCAAGCACCCTATATTCTCCACACACCTAGCACCTGACCTTCCTAGGAGACCCAGGCCCCGGACAGGACTCTTCCACCTCTCTGCCTTGCTCTTGCTCCACCCTCAGCCTACACGTGCTTCTCACTGCAGAAAAAAATTCTCTCCATCTTTAAGAAGTATCCCAGATGTCACCTCCTTCTAAGACTACCCTGATCTGCCCTAGCAGAACCAAACTCCCCACTACACTCCCATATGGTCTTGAGGAAATCTCTTTTTGTAGAACATACAATGATCATTTGACCCTCCTTCTCATAGTTTAGATGTCCTTCTTTATTTTCAAATTGGTAGAAATAATTTAAAAAGAAAAAAACCATCGTTTGATAGAACTCGACACCCCAAAAACAAAAAATCCAATTAAAAATGGGCAGAAGACAGGAACAGACGTTTCTCCAGAGAAGACATCCAGATGGCCCACAGACACATGAAAAGATGCTCAACATCATTCATCATCATGGAAATGCAAATCAAAACTGCAGTGAGAGGGCGCCTGGGTGGCTCAGTTGGTTAAGCGACTACCTTCGGCTCAGGTCATGATCCTGGAGTCTCTGGATCGAGTCCCGCATCGGGCTCCCTGCTCGGCAGGGTGCCTGCTTCTGCCTCTGACCCTCCCCCCTCTCATGTGCTCTCTCTCTCTCATTCTCTCTGTCTCAAATAAATAAATAAAATCTTTAAAAAAAAAAAAAACTGCAGTGAGATATCACCTCACACCTGTCAGAATGTCTAAAATCAAAACACAAGAAACAACAAGTGTTGGTGAGGATGTAGAGAAAAAGGAACCCTCTTGCACTATTGCTGGGAATGCAAACTGGTGCAGCCTCTGTGGAAAACAGTATGGAGGTTCCTCAAAAAGTTAAAAATAGAGCTACCCTACAATCCAGTAATTGCACTGCTGGGTATTTACCCAAAGAACACAGAAAAACTAATTCAAAGGGATATATGCACCCCTATATTTATTGCAGCTTTATTTACAGTAGCCACACTATGGAAGCAACACAAGTGTCCACCCATAGGTGAGCGGATAAAGAAGATGTGGTATATCATATGCTAGGGAATATTACTTGGCCATCAAAAAGATTGAAATCTTGCCATTTGCAATGACATGGAAGGAGCTAGAGAGTATAATGCTAAGCAAAATAAGTCAGTCAGAGAAAAACAAATACCATATGATTTCACTCATATGTGGAATTTAAGAGACAAAACAAACGAGCAAAGGAAAAAAAGAGAGAGAGACAAAGCAAGAAACAGACTCTTAACTATAGAGAACAGACTGCTGGTTTACCAGAGGGGAAGTGGGTGGAGGAACTGGGGACACTGGGGATGGGGATTAAAGAGTACACTTATCATGATGGAAAAAAAAACCCAATAAAATAACAAAAAAGAAAAAACAACCTTTTGTCTTTTCCTTTCCTTTATGATTGGCCCTTGCCTTCTTCTTTCTCTATCTTCACCCTATTCACTCCCCCACTTCGCCACCCATCTCCATAAAGATCAGAACCCCCAAGAGAATAGGAAGATTAGAATAGAAAAAAAGGGGCATGGTCAAATTTAGTGGTGGCAAACCAATCTGGTTCTCGTTTCTCTTCCTCCACACTGGCAGTTCCTTTTCCAGGGAATGCAAGCATGGCAAAGGCAAAACACAATCCATCTGAATCACAGGAGGTTGGAAAAGGCCAAGTGAGATGGAGAAACCAAGGCAGGGTGACAGCAGTAGCTGGTTCAGGTTGCAAAAGCAGGAGAGGAGCTGGTGGTAGGAACAGAATAAAAAATACTGATTCACAAGCCACAGCAAAACTCTGTTGCCAAACAAATGCCCTGTTGCAGTCTCAGATGGTGGGGGGTGGATGTCTTGAGTTACAACCTGTTGCTGAACTTAATGAACTCTCAGGTCATCTTTACCTATACAAAAATAACAACAGAAAGACCCCCAGTACTCTGTAGTTTTCAAAGCAATTATTCACACATTATTCCATTTAATTATGGTGTGTCAAAGCTGGAGAGGTCTTTAGGAGGTCAGTCCAATCCCCCAGGCTGCAGCAAATGAAGATTGTAAACAGGCAAGTGACTTGCCCAAGGTCACACCCCCGAGTTAGCAGCAGAGTGCAATGTTCTTATTATCGCACCATACTTTTCACGCCCAAAAGAATCCAGTTCTCCAATGTTCTCCAGGATTCAGAGGGCTCTACCGTTGCCATTCTGCCTGGATTTCGAAGCCCCTCAAATGAAGGAGTGTGGTGCCTACCTTATCTTTACAAGATTCCCAGGCAGAGCCTGGACAGCCTCTCTCTCAACCCTCCTTATAATTTGCTGCCACATAAGTTAATGTGGTCTTCACAGTACTGTATCCTTATTACCAAGAGTGCCTAAGCTATTAACTCACCAGTAACAGGTGCCAAATTGCCTCTCCTTTTGCACAAGATGTTCATTTAAAATCAAATTGCACATAAATCCCTCTGGTCCCTGCTCATTTCCCTCTGCCCTCATCCTTTTTTGGTCTTTTTTTCTCCTCAGTACTCCCAGTTGTGTCTGCTGAGAGTCTCTGACATGATGTGTGGGGTGAGAAGGCTGGGGGCTGGGGGGGGGGGGGGGGGGACTAGAAGGGCACAGGGCCACTGGGCTTCGTCTAACCCTAGCTCACAGGCTCCGGGAGGGAGCTACACGAATGGCCCGGTGGAAGCACTTGGAGAACCAGGACGCCCCTTAAGGACTCTTCTAGAACAACTCCCTCATTTTACAGATGTGGAAACTGAGGCTGGGAATACAGAAGTGACTTGCCCAAGCAATTAGGGAAACCAAGCTAGGAGAACACCCCGCCCTCCCAGACCACTTCACTTCCTCCACCTCTGCCTTTGACATTGCCAATGAGGACACGGGAGCTTAGGAAGTGGGAGATGATCTAAGATCGCCCAGCTACTAAGTGCGGGGTCCAAGAGGAGAAGCACAGAGAGATATGGGGGAGAAGCAACCAAGGGAAGGGAAGCCGGCGATCGGACGTTTCCCAGGTTAGGGCGGGTATGCCGCACAACTCCAGGGGGCACTATTCCTACTGCATTCCACGCGCCCTCTGGCCCCCGCGTGCCCTGCTGAACACGGGGACAGAGGATGCAGGGAAGAGAGGGCAGGTGTCCTGGCCCTCCTGGAAACCGGCTCCTCGGGGCCTGCCACCTCGGGGGCGCCCGCCTCACGGTGGAGGTGCCTGGCCCCCAAGCACTGCCCGCGGCCCCTTCTCTGGGGAGCCCGGGACAGGGTCCGAATGCCTTTCCCCATTCAGTGGGATTATCCCTTTTGAATTGTTTAAAAAAAAAAAAAAAAAAAAAAAGCTGCAGCTAGCGAACCCTGCCTGACAACACCGAAGGAATTTTTCCCAGGGATCGGCCGAAAGCTGACTCACATTTAAAGACTTGCCCAAAGTGGTCATGCCCCTCTGAGCAAATACCACAGGCATGTAAAACCTCGCTCCCCACGGCCTCCCGGCGGCGAGGACTCCCGGCGCGGCCGCCCGGCCCGGCCCCCGATTGGACGAGCGCCGCGCCGCTTAGCCGGGCGCAGCCAATCGGAGCGCCGCTTAGCCGGGTTGCTAGCCTGGCCGCGTCGGGGTCCGCAAGGGAGGCGCGGGCGGGTAGCTGTCACTGCTTGTTTCCTGTCGCGGGGGCGGGGGTGCAGCGGGTGGGAGGCTCTGGCTGTTTGTTTAGGCAGGTAAGGCCTGGGAGGGAAGTAAAAAGAAAGGGCTGAGCCACCTACACCGGAGGCTGCCTCAGGGCCTTTGAGCTCCAAGTTTCCATTCCAGAATGTGAGCCGCCCAGAGCTGGCTGCGCCCAGCGCGAGGGGACGCCCGGCTCGCAGGCAGCTCCCGCTGGGCCCCGCCGTGTGCAGGCTGCCTCGGGGCTCCAGCACCCCAGTCAGTGCCCGGCTCCCCGCCCCGCCCCCCGCCTGCGAGCGACAGGAACCCCAGAACCGTGACTAGAGCAAGACGGGTTGGAAGGAGGGATCGGAGGGCGGGCCTCTCGCCCTGACCGCGGCGAAGTGGACGGGCGGTCCGGACTAGGTCTCTTCACACCTGCTGTTCTGGACTTTTCTCACCTTTAACATGGGAGGTTTGGGCCGGATCACCTGTGCAGTCCTTGGCCCTGAGATTCTGGTTCTGTTCTCAGCCCCAAGGGAGGAACTTCGGCTCTTTGTTCCTCAGTTCCGAGCGGCTTTCCACCTAGCAGCCGCAGAGCTTTTCTTAACGTGTGAATGGAAGCCTGAGCTGCCCCTCCCCAACAACCTTTTCAGGGTCAGTTTCCCTCCCCCATCAGGTCTCATTCCCCTCAGTCTCTCCTCGACTGCTAGCAATGCCCACTGCGTGCCCCAGTTCTTTCCGACCCCAGGCCTTCGCCCGTGCTGTTCCTTTGACCTGCCACCCCCTCTCCCTTGGCCAGCTCTCAGCTCATCCTCAGGGCTCAGAATAAATGGTGCTTTCTTTGCCCTCCCTGCACCCTGATCTGCTGCCGTCTCTCAAGGCACCCTGTGGTTTGCCATCACAACACATATCCCAAACTGTAATTTTATAAGTTTATTTGTATTTATTTGCTTAATGTCTCCTCCACTAGAAAGGACAGAAGCCACTTCTGTTTTGTACCTAGCATAGTGCCTGGCACTCAATAAATACTAGGTTGAATTCATTAAAAAATGTATCTTCAGGGGTAAAGAATCACTGTACTCATTTAACAGATGAGGGCTGTAGAAACGCCGACAAGTGAGGTAACTTACCTACATTCAAACAGGCAAAAATGGTCAACCTGTCTCTGGCTTTCTGCTTGTGTAGGCAATTGTACTATAAAATTACAGGCCTTCTGAGAGGTGACACATAAATGCTAGAACAGATGGGCGCTGTGGCTTTGCTTCTGCCATCCAGGACTCTTCCAGCCCAGTGAAAGTTCTGTTCGCTTACTCATTCAACAAATATTTATGGAGCACCTATTAGGAGCCCAGCAGCACGGTGGTAAACAGGAGAGTCCCCTTCAGAGCTTACTGGTGAGGATGAATCTAGACACCACAGCTCCAGGCTTGTCTACCCACAAGCAGAATCAACTCTGTCTGCGTAGTAAAATATATTGGTTATCCATTCTGATATTTTGTTGATTTCAGGGTCTGTTTTGATATGAAGTAGGCTTACACTATATGTTTCATTAGACTAAAAAATGCATTCCCAAATCTGGCAGATTTTTAAAAAATTTATATTGTTTTAATTCATACTATAGTTTTGGATTCTTAATGTGGTCAGGGAGCCAACCATCGTTATTTCTTTTTTTTTTTTAAGATTTTATTTATTTATTTGAGAGAGAGAGAATGAGGGACAGAGAGCATGAGAGGGGGGAGGGTCAGAGGGAGAAGCAGACTCCCTGCCGAGCAGGGAGCCCGATGCGGGACTCGATCCCGGGACTCCAGGATCATGACCTGAGCCGAAGGCAGTCGCCCAACCAACTGAGCCACCCAGGCGCCCCCATCGTTATTTCTAAAGGTGAGAGGTGCTAAAGCAGGGAAGCATTATCCATGGTGAGAGACTTTTCTGGGTACTATTCCCTTGGCTGTGATCTAAAAGCTGGCCTGCCATCAGCTCCATCCACCGCCCCTCCCCACAGACACACATGCACACGTGCACGCACATGTGCCGCCTCCACCACCACCAAGGGGCTAAGTCAAAATGACATAAAGGGGAGGGGTCAAGTCCCAGCTCCCCCTTGATAGCCACGTGATCTCTGGCGAGTCACCGCCCTTCCCAGCCCCAGGCTCCTCATCTGGCCTGAATACTTTCCAGCAAGGAAACATCTATGACATAAACTGTGCCATTACTTTAGTCCGTCACTTATTCAGCATACATTTGTTGATCATCTCCTGTGCACCAGGCACTCTGTCCAGCACTGGGACTACAGTAAGGAGCAAAACTAGCTGTGGTCTCTGTCTGCAGAGAGCTTACGGTCCAATGCGGGAAAGACACATACCATTATCAATCAGTTCAACTGAACAATGGCTGATCAGACAGTCCCCATACACATATAATTACAAACTGAACAGAGTGCTAATGCATGGTCACATCAGTGTGCAAAAATCCTGTGGCAGGAAGGCTCTTGCACATTCAAGGAAGCAGAGAGAGCCAGCATGGCTGCAGGGGAGAGAGGGGAGAGAGGGGGAGAAGAGGGCCACGGTGCTGCGGGAGTTTTGGCCATGATGTGAGACCTACGGGAAGCCACTGGAGGACTTTAAGATGAGGATTATATGTTCCAGTTTTTATTTAAAAAATATTGCTTGGTGAGGCATGGGGAGAGGAAGAGACCGAGCGGAAGTGAGAGATCTGCCAGGAGGTGAGGGATGATGGCAAACGTGGTTATGGTGACAAGAGTGGAGAAGAGAAGGGTTGTCGGACTGAAGAGAATTCATCAACGTTGATCTACCTTTAAAACCCAGTTTCTCATTTTTTCTCCATTTTCTCCCAGAAAAACGTGCAGCATGTTAGATTAGAAAACCCAGCCCTTTTTCGTCCCCACTAACATGGCAGCAGACGGTCTACATTCGCTTGTACCTTCTCATTCGTGTGGGCTTACGGGCATGTGCCATGGATCCTGGGGCTGCGAGTCCTGTAAGGTCTGTCCATAGGGTCTCTCACTCACCCTTCCCATGAATCATCATCCAACGCCCTCCCTTCTGTGGGTCATTTTTCCCTGAACCGGGCTGGCAGGGCAGGGCTGGCTCCTGGTCCTTTGACGCCCTTGCGTAACCGGTGGAGGTTCAGAGCCTGCAGTGTGGACTCCTTGAGGGCAAAGCTGGTGGGGAAGGATGTGGTGAGCAGGCCATTTTTCCATTTTCACAGTAGGCCCCTTTGGACACAGACCGGTTTCACATGAATCCCGCCAGTCACAGCTTGAGACCCCCAGCCAACCTTGCCCCCTCCTGCTGATTGTTCCTGTGGGCCCTAGAAATGCCCTGACCTGTTTCACTTTCAGTTCCGGTGTGTGTGTGCGTGTGCACACACACATGCACGCACACACACGCACACACACACACACACACTCATACACCTGCCTCAGGCTGTGGTGTTTCCACCGAAGAGGGAATGCATCACTTGCTCCTTGTGGTTAACCCCATAGGATATAAGCCTTGTCTACGTGAGAAAATGCGCTCTTGAATATTTTGCAAGTGGCCCTCCTTGACACAATCCAGCATTTTCATTGAACCCTTCCACTGACTTCTGAAGGGATGTGTCTCCACCTGAAAAGGCAGATCTTTAGGGAGCTCTGAGCCACAGGGCTCCTTTGGCTGGTTCTCCATGCTAGAAACCCCAGTGACTCCTCAGGGTGCCCCCCGCCGGGGAGCAGTTAGCTTTACACCAGAGAAAATCCCAGCTTTCCCCGCCTTCGACCGCCTCTGGCCCCTGGCCGTCCTGGGTCCCAGGAGGATCTAGGTGAGAAGATGTAGACAGCTCTGGGTGCCCAGTCATCCCTCTCGGAGCCTCTCCGCCTGTACTGTGCGTGGCAGGGCGTTGTGTCCCCTTATCTATAAAGACAATGCTAGTTTGGAGTCCCGAGACTGGGATAGCAGCCACTTACCAACACTCCATGTGGGCAAGCCTGGAGGCGTGGCCCGGGTCTGATGCCCAAGAGAAAGCGGGGTATCTCAGGGGTCTATCTCTGGGCTATCTACCAGTTTGTAAAGCAATTAGCAGAGTGGCCTCCCCGCCCCCGCCCCCCCCCAAGTTTCCATTCATTCTTCTTTTTTTTTTATTCATTCACCAGACTAAGAGGAGTTATCCAAGGGCTGGGATCCTATCATATTCATCAGTGAATTCCCACCATTTAGCCCTGAGCCTGGCACTGGAGAGAATAGGTTCGGTGAATGAACCCATTCAGTGACCATACAGAGTGCGGGGCAAGCCCCCTGAGGATCCACACCAGGTAGGGGCCACAGGGGTGGGACGCAGATCCTTGCCTTCCAGGAACTCACAGTCTGGGTGGAGAGACAGTCATCCCACAGTGATTTATTCAGCTTAACTGTGGGTCAGGGCTGGAGTAGGCCCTGCTGGGAAATGAGTGAACAGGCCCCCAAACCAAAAATAAATGTCCCACCCCTCCTAGCATGGATGTTGGGTTTTTCTACCACCATCACTCAAGGCCCCGAGGCTTCCTTCCTCCTCTGTGCGGGCTCTTGGATTCAGAGCTTTGCCGGCTCTTCTGCCTCCCTGGCATCCCAGGGTGCGTGTCAGGATCCTATTTTTAGGCCACTAGTGGGACAGGCAAGGTAGTGCTGCTTTGGTGCTGGGCTCCGGACGGACAGATCCAAGCTGCAATGCGGTCCCCGCTGCTCTCTTGCCGTCTAGAGTGGCACACACACTGGTAAACCCTCCTGGGCCTCGGTTTCTCAATCTACACTGATGACCCCAAGCATCCACAAGCATCTATGCCGTGCCGGGCTCTCTGCTTTAACTTCTCCCGTCTTCTGGAACCAAGGATTGCCACTTTACAGAGAGGAGAGTAAGGCACAGGGGCAAGAGGAGAAATGCAACCCAGGGAAGCCGCTCTTCCAGGCCTGGCTTCGTCCAGTCACCTTGCTCCTGGCCCCTCTTTTCAAGCGCCCTCGGGGAGTGCTGCGCAAGCCAGTTGCACCCGAGCAGGGCACGTCTCCTGGCTTCACCGCCTTTCCAGAAACACGGGTCCCCTGTCTGTTTCTCCGGGCCTTGACCTCAAGTCCAAGCCCGGGACTCCAGGCGTGTCCTGACTCTCCACCCCGCTGGGCTGCCACTCAGAGAAATTTCCCTGAACTCACCCTCATCTTTCCTGGGCACGCAGCCTCAGGTCAGCGGGTCGGCGGCAGGTCCTCTGACCCGTCCCCGGCAGCACTCCCCTGTTCCAGGCCTGCCCGCGCAGTCACTCAGCCTCAATGGGCTCCTGCTGTTTTCTCATCTCCAGGCTCGCTCACGTGGCTTCCTTTACCCCTTTCATCCCTGCCCCCTCCTTGGCTCCCACATCCTGCCCTGGGGCCCTCTCCCTGGCCCCAAGAAGTCTGTCTGGGTATTGTTCTCCACTTCCAGCATTAGCATTCTCAAGGCCCACATTTGCATTTTGATGGCCCCTGTCCCAGCTAGACTGGGGTACACTTTGAAGCATATATATTTTGGAGAGGAGAGCTTTCTCCTGCACAGCGTCTAATTTTCCACTTTGATTCAAGTGCATTCTTTGGTTCGGGCCTAATTTACTGTGGGCCAAGACACACTTGAGCCAGCACCTTTAGGCTATGCTCAGGCCTAGAAGATAACCGAGGGGTTTTGCCTTGTGAGAGCTCCAGGGCACAGAAGTCTGACTTCCCACGCCTCCCGCTTCTGCTCGGAACATCAAAGCTTCCTGCAAGCTCGCATCTGCAACCAGTGTTCTTCCCTCCCAGGCTCAAGGGCCTTGGCTCCAAGCATTCCCCCGGCACAACAGCAAAGGCCAGAGATTGGGGTTCACTGTGCCCACCCCTGGCCCAGATAGGGCCAGCCTTGGAGGCCTTGATTTGAGGAAAAGCCACCACAAGTAGGCGAGGAGGATGGGATACCGAAGCCACCCAGGTAGCCTAGCCACCCTCGATGTCTGAAGACCCGTAGGGTTTTAATGCAGGGGCAAAGCGACGACATGGAGCCCAGGATGCATTCTCATCTAGGGCACGGGTGGTGGGGCTTTTAGATTTTACATGCCTGTGGGCTGCTGGGGTTCAGCCAGAATTAGAACAGCCCAGTGCCAAGCAACAGAGAGAAAGGAATGTCTTGCCAGGTCTCCAGGGGTTCCGGGGCCACTTTTTACAGAGGTTTAGGGAATTGTGGTTTGCATGGCATGGCTTCCTGGGGTTTCATCCCAACTTCAGAGTGATTTATGATTCCTGTTCCATTGAGCAGCTCTCAACATTCATTTCCACCTACAGCTGAGTTCTTTCAAATAACATCTTATATGGATGGTGTGGGGGTGGATAACGAGGCACTTCAGGGTGGGGAAATGGAGGCAGAGGTCAGGGAGGGCTGGAGCTCGGATCTTGGAGGCTCCTGACTCCAGGGTGGTGGGGCTTGGACAGACAGGGCAGCAGCAAAGGAGACGGAGGAAGTTTTGATTTCTCCAGTTCAGTCAGCATTCAGCTAACGTTGCTTCAGAGAGTTCTATATTCCCGGCTCGGTGCTGATGACCAAGGTCGTTGCAAAAACAAATAGAAGTTGGTCAGCTAAATCTCGAGGAATTTCTGTTCTCGTGGGAGAGAAATAAACACCCCACGATAACCATGACTGCCTGCTGATCACTTGCTCGTGGAGGGTGTTTTCACCCTAGGATTATGTCTAACTTTTGTAGCAAGGTTGTATTCTGTTGCCCATTTTACAGATGGGAGAAAGAAAGGTTCCCATTAAAGCGTCCAAGGTCACACCACTAGGAAGTTGCTGAGCCAGAATTCACTCATTTGAACTTCACAGCCCAAACTCCTTCTGTGGCACTAAAATGCAAGGCAAAGCAAAACCCCAAAACCCGAGGACATGAAATAACCAAATGCTATGAAAATTTAGGGAGGGAGGACCCGCATCCAGCTGTGGGCACTAGGACTAGCTCCAGGATAGCTTGAGCTCTATCCTGAAGGGAGGTAGGAATCCATAGGGAGAGCTGTCCAGGAGGGCACAGGGAGCGGAAGCACTGAGATGCGCTGGAGGTAGGGAGTCATCTGGGGTGCAGGATCTGAGAAGAAGAGCTTAGAGAATAGGGTGGCACCAGAATGCAGAGCACTCTGTAGCATCTGGAGATATTCTATAGGTGTTCAGAGACCACGGAAAATTTTTGAGTAAGATAGTGATGTGACAAAGGAAATATTGAAGAAGAGAACTCAAGAAGACTTAGGTATAGGAAGAGAATAAACTGTCAGGGAGGGGGGTGCCTGGGTGGCTCAGTCGGTTAAGCATCTGACTTGGGCTCAGGTCATGATCTCAAGGTCCTGCCATTGAGCTCTGAGCTCCAATTTGGGCTCCCTGCTCAGTGGGGAGTCTGCTTTTCCCTCTCCCTTTGCCCCTCCCCCTGCTCATGCTAGCTCGCTCGTGTTCTCTCTCCCTCAAATGAATAAATAAAATCTTAAAAAAAAAAATGTCACGGGGGATTCAGGCCACTGAAATCCAAGCAAGAGGCAAAGAGATCCTGAACACGGTAGCCTGAGAACGGCAAGGTGGTATTAAGTATCTGAAATGATTGGGAGATGGGAATAGAGACCCAGAGCATGAAGTGAGGGGGGAGCCGGAGAGACAGGTTTGGAAATTGCAAGGCAAAAGGTGATGAATGAAGCCCTAGGAACAGATTTAAGCAACAGGGCCAACCGAATACAAGAGAGAGGTAAAGACCCAGTTCAGACTCAAAGGTCCGAGTGGGGAAGGTGAGAAACAAGGGGGACAGAAGAGAAGTGCTGGGACACCAGGTGAGGAGAAAGGGAAATTCCCAGGTGGCTGACGGGGACTCCTCTCTACCCACGTCATGCCTGCCAGATTGGTGGGGTGGCTCCCGGCCCTGCCCCCTGGCCTGGCGCTCTTTAGGCAGCAATGTCTTCTTTTATAAAGGTCGGTCACAGAGCAACCCTACATGATTGCTGTGAGAAGCAGAGCACATGGCAGGCGCTCAGTAAATGGCAGCTCTTGTTGTTATAATTATTGTTGATTTATGTTATTCTTTCCCAAGTTTAGGAATTCCTGGAGATTAGGGACCAGGTCTTTGTATTTACCTCCATCATCTGCTCAACTCTGGGCATATTAGAGTCACTCTGTTTCTTGACTGCTGGGAAAGTTAAGATGGATGAAATCTGTTGTTGCTTTGTTTCTTGTTGCCCTGACCATTTATCCCTTGTTGGTATTTCACTACTATTAGCTATTAGTCAAGAAGGCACTTGAGAGTCAAGAACAAGGATTTTCGGAGGTTCTGAACTCTGGACCTTTCCGACCATGCTTCAGTTTCTCCGTATAGAATTTCTCCAATTTCCTTTTATGGGGCAGTGGACTAAGACCAGCCCAGTGATGTGGTTGGTTCCAAGGCCGGGTTCAGAGTAGGGTAGTGGGGCATTATGGCGGCCAACTGCATGCTTTCGGACAATGTTTCTAGACTTATATGATCTCAGTTGATGAGGGGTGGGTGGAAGAAGCTTGGAGCAACAAGGATAGGCATGGTCACATGAGCACCTACCCACAGCCCTCTGGTGAACGGGGGAGTGGGGAGGCAGATGCCAGGAGGGACCAAGGCCTCAGGAGGGCTTGGCTATACTTGAACCTGAATCCAAAGCATTTTTTCCTCAGACTTGAGGTAAGGGTAGAGCAGTCCCTTCCATGGGTCTAGTCAAAGGACTTTCAGAAGGATTCCTTCCCTCTCATCAACACATCTTGGCCTGTCCTTGCCTAAGCTGGCTCAAGGAGTCTTTGCCCTGGGAGCTGATTGTTAAAATCCCCTGTCCACTAATGGCGGGCTTTGTTGCTTGTGTTTGTTTGGGTGAGGGGACAGAGGGAGGGGGAGTGGTGAAAGGCGCAGAAGTGTTTGAAAGCCCAGCCTCCCCTTCGTCTTGGCTGTCCCAGGCTTTGATAATGCCAACAGCTGAGACAGCTACTGAACTATCAGGCCCGCCTCTCCCAGAGCTGGCGGCTTGGCTTTCATCTCTGTTTGTGGCCAAGGACAGGGACATGGGGGCCAGCACCCAGGCTGGCTAATGAGTAATTGGGAGCCTCGTCTGTGTGCGATCCTGCGACGTGCACTGGGGTGACCTTGAGATTGCCAGGGCAGGCCTGATCCATCCTGAAGCTGAGGCCAAGACCTGGCAGGGTGGGGGGTGCTATTTCCCCTTTGTCGCCGTTGCCGCCATCCCCAGTGGAGTCCAGGGTTGTGTCTCCCCCCACCTCCTATCTTCACCTGAATGCCCTGGTTTGAGTGATTTAAGAAAATTATTACAAAGGTGTTTGTCCTCTACCTCGTACCTCTGGCCTCCGTTTCAAACTCCAACTGCACTCCCTCTAGTGATTCCCTCCCCTGCAGACCCTGAGGGTTTGTCTGAGCCCCTCCAGGTCAATGAAAAAGTCATGGCGAGGTCAGGAGCACACCTGCGTGAGGAGCTCCACCAGTGCCATCTTCTTCCTCGGGCCAGAGAGCATCCTTCCTTTCTCTGCAAGGGCTTTGAATGGCTGCCCAGTATGAGGGCATCCGTGCCCTTAAGGGTGTTCCATGGACTTTCCACCCCGCATCTTTGCTTCTTCCTCCTCTTCCTCGGCTTCACATACCTGTTTTGTGTGAGAAGCTCTTCAGGGGTGTCTGTCACTTGCTTTTATCTATGGGGCCCTGGGCCACTTTCCTAACTTCTCAGAGCCTCTGTTTTTTTCCTCCTCTGTACAAAGGGGCCCGCAGCACCCCCCCCCCCCATCGGGCTGCAGGGGAACTGTAACAAGATGGCAGATGTCAAATGCTAGACAACAAAAAGATATTAATTCTCTGTTTCGGAGCCACATGTCCGTCCTCCTCCCCATTAGTAAGTCTGCTCTCCCCACCAGAGTGAACTCAGTAGCATGAAATACTTGAAAAATGTTTTCCAAATGAATGAATGAATACATGAATAAATGCATTGCTAATGGCAGCAAATATATGTGGACATCTGTTCTCTGAGAATAAATCAGTTCAATGATTATGGAATGTCACAGTGTTGGAAGGGGTTGTACCAGGCACATGCAAACCACGCCGTAAAACAATGAGCTGGGCCTAGAATGTAGCGAGACTTTCATATTTTATTTTGGGTTTGTTTTTAGGGAGCTTAGTATTTGAGAAAGAGTTCTGGCCACTGACAAAACTTAACTTTGTTGTAGCATCTGGATGATGTTAGGTGTTCAATAAATTTCTACGGAATGAAGAAACACGGATGAACGATCGAGAAAAATTAGCCATCGGCAATGGGAACAAGGCTCATTTTCGCTCTTGGGGGCTTGGGTACTTTTCAGGGGTCTGGATACCAGCTTGCTGTGTGGTCTTTGCTCTGCCTCTTACCTCCTCAGCCTCCACCCTCCCGATCGGAGCCACAAGGCAACATAATCCCCAATCTCTGTGTCTTCTTACAGCAGGGCTAGAAGGCAAATACAAGAAGTCCAGCCTTCCAGCAACCTCCCTGGCAATCTTGTGTGAATATAATCACATATCTTTCTGGGGCCTTTAGAGCCAGCAGAGTTGAGGGAGGGGAAAAGAAGGCGAGGAGGGGGAAAAATTAACTGGACAAGTCACCCCAGGGCAGTGAGGCCCAAGAAAGCGCCTTTATCTCCATTCCTGCTATGCTTCATTGACCTCATTATTGTCCTGTCTCCAGGACAGGGTCCATTCTCCTTTACTGCACAGCTAGGCTGTCTCCGAGGGGCTGGGCCTGGCAAGGCAGAGAAGAGGCAGGCAAAATATCAGTGGATTAACTTGCAAAGCTATCCCTCCATCTCTGCTTTAAAGCAGCTGTTCCTTCAGGAAATTCTGACAGGCCCCTCCGAATTGTCGCTGGGGATTGTGGCTGGCAGGGCTCGGGGCCGGCTCAGCCCACGGGTGTTGTTTCTCAGCTGGAAGCTGGAACTTTGAGATGGATCCTGTAAGGAGTTCCAGGAGGGCTCAGTGACTGCCTCAAGAGCTTGGAACAGCTGCTTGGTGATGGCAGAAGTTCAAATTCCACTTCCTCCAGGAAGCCTTCTGGGATTACCTCAGCCAGATGTTCTCTTCTCAAGTCCTTTGGAGCCTCCTTGTTCCTTTTGGATATTTCCATCACTGCATATTTGTTTTACTATCTGGAAGCTGCTAATGGGAAGGATCTTAATCTCATTTACTTCGGTCAGTTGAGTGCTTAGCCGTGCCAGTCCTACGGGAGGCACTTATAAAATACTTGTTGACTCAATGAAGAAAGAAATGGCCATGTCACCTGTGCTGGGCTTCTCACCTCTCCAAGTCATTTTCTTTGTACCTCTATGGTTAGAAAGAATACCAGGAGGGTGCCTGGGTGGCTCAGTCGTTAAGTGTCTGCCTTCAGCTCAGGTCATGATCCTGGGGTCCTGGGATCGAGCCCCGCATCGGGCTCCCTGCTTGGTGGAGAGTCTGATTCTCCCTCTACGCCTCCCCCCTGCTTGTGCTCTCTCGCTCTCTCGTGGTCTCTCTCTCTCAAATAAATAAATAAAATCTTTGAAAGGAAGGAAGGAAGAGAAAGAAAGAAAGAAAGAAAGAAAGAAAGAAAGAAAGAAAGAAAGA